>NC_080423.1:111381214-111687631 GCF_029873635.1 Malania oleifera | reverse complement strand
TTTTTGGTGTTATTACAAACCCCAGCTCTCTTACTAAACCAGTAAGCCATAAGACTTCCTTTGCAGCTTCGGCAACTATCATATACTCTGCCTCAGTCATGGACAATGCAACCAGAGATTGTACCATGGATCTCCAACATACTGATCCTCCTACAAGGAAAAGCACATATCCTGTTGTATACCTTCTGTCATCCATTTCTCCATCATAATCTACATCAACAAACCCCATAACTAAATGACAACCTTGTTGCTTGTCGAACATGATATCATATCCCGATGTACCCCGCAAGTATCTAAGTATCCATTTGATGGTTTCCCAATACTGCCTTCCTGGATTAGAGAGGAACTTGCTCATCACGCTTACCGCATGAGCCAAATCTGGCCTTGTACATACCATGACATACATTAAACTCCCCACAGCACTAGCATAGGGGACCTTTGACATGTCCCGGATTTCCTCATCCGAACTTAGGCAATCTGCAGTAGACAACTTGAAATGATTCGCTAGAGGTGTACACACCAGTCTTGCATCAGCCATGCTAAACCTCTCCAACACCTTTTACACATAACCGCCATGAGATAACCATAATCTTCCTGCAATCCTATCTCGACGAATCTCCATCCCAAGTATTTTCTTAGCTGAACCAAGATCCTTCATGTCAAATTCCTTATGCAATAGGTCATTTAACTAATTCACCTCAGTTAAATCTCTTGCAGCTATCAACATGTTATCGACGTACAATAACAAGAAAACAAGAGAACCATCCCCAAGTTTATTCACATAAACACAGCAATCATACTCACACTATTTGTAGCCAATCTTCATCATATACGAATCAAACCGTTTATACCGTTGCCTTGGAGACTGCTTTAACTCATAAAGAGATTTCTTCAACCTGCAAACAAAATTTTCTTTTCTTGGTTCAATGAATCCCTCCGATTATACCATGTAAATTTGTTCCTCCAAGTCACCGTGAAGAAACATCGTCTTTACATACATTTGTTCCAAATGAAGATCGTAATAAGTTACCAACCCCAACACAACTCTGATAGAAGCATGTCGGACTACTGGAGAAAAGATCTCATCATAATCTATCCCCTTATTTTGTGAGTATCCTTTTGCCACTAATCGTGCCTTGAATTTCTCTCCTTCCTTTTCTGAAATTGCATCCTTCTTCCTATACACCCATTTACAACCTATCGGTCTCTTCCCATCTAGAAGCTCCACCAAATCCTAAGTTAGGTTCTTATGTAATGATTTCATCTCCTCAATCATCGCTCCCATCCACCTATCTTTCTCCTAGCCATGCACTGCCTCTTGAAAAGAAGTTGGATCATTGCAACAAGTAAGGAAAGCATAAGATACTAACTCATCAAAACCATACCTTGATGGAGGCCTAATAGTGCGTCTGGATCTCCGTATAGGAATATCGTCAACTTGCTGGTTTCTCGAGCTAGAACTCCCTGCAATCACAGGACCATGATCATTTTCGTTGTCCTGAGCTTCCAACTCCACCTGTACAACATGTTCATCACTTCCCCAGCTTTCTGCTCCTATTTTTTTTTCATCAAACTCTTGAGTACGCTTCACCATAACCTTCTCATCAAAGACTACATCTCTACTGATCACCACCTTGTTTGCAACTGAGTCCCACAACTTATACCCCTTCACACCCTCTGGATATCCCAAGAAGATGCAATGACGATACTTCAAGTCAAGCTTAGTCCTCTCCTCACTAGACACGTGGACATAGGCTGGACACCCGAATACCTTCAATTCGGAGTAGTCTACTGCATTTTCCGTCCAAACCTCTTCCGCCACTTTACCCGCTAGTGATGCCCTTAGTGATCAGTTATGTAATAACCCCAAAAATGGCTATACAAGATTAGTGGGGTGATTCCAAAAAAAAATAAATAAATAAATTTATAAAAAAGGAAAAAAATAATTATATTATATTTTATTTTTATTAATAAAATATATTATTATTAATATTAATTAAATATAATAATAATAATAATAATATTATTATTATTATTATTATTATTTTATATTATATATATATATATATATTTATACCTTCTTGAAGGATCGGAAATCCTTTAGGAAGGTTGAAGCTGCGCAGGACACCCCCCCTCTCCCTCTGAATTTCTCTCTCTCTCTCTCTCTCTCTCTCTCTCTCTCTCTCTCTCTCTCTGTCTCTCTCTCTCTCTCTCTCTCTCTCCTCATTCTCTCTCGCTTTCTCCTTAGTTCCGTGATGGATACTCGCCCGATCGAAAATCAGAAGATACCGTTGGATTCCTTTTTCCGCTACCGTCATTTCTACCGGAGTGGTTTGGTTGTGGGAGTGGCGTGGGCGTAACTCTTAGGGTAAGCCAAATTTTCGCTTTTACCTCAATTTCGTGTAAATTTTAAGCTTAATTGACGATCGGACACTACCACGAGAATCTAGGGATAATTCTCTACAAGTTTAGCAGAAAAAATTTCTTGTGGGGTCGTCATAAACATAATCTCAAATTTGAGATAAGGGGGTTATTAAGGGGCTTATTATTATTTAATTAGTGTTGATTTAGAAATATTAGAATATTGAGCATCTGAGGTTAAAGTAAGATTTTTGAAATTTAGGGTCTGAGTGAGTGCCGTGGGTGTAATTTTGAAACCCTGTAGGCATAGTTCATAAAATCAAGTGAGGGTATTAAATATTAGTTTAAAGGTTAATTTGGGGTATATGGAGCCTAGGGAAGGTTATATGGGTATTATTTTGGAGAAATGAGTTAATTAATTTGAGAAAAATATAAATTGCAGGATTTGAGTTTTGGGCGCCAAGGGCGTAGGATCTGGGTTTTAACGAGATTCTTAGTAAGGCAGGTAAGGGGAATAAATTATAACAGTGTTTTTAGAACTGCTATTTGAATCAATATGTGAAAATGAGCATATGGTATTTTGTCTGGAAATTATTATGATATGAATATCAGATAAATTGTGTAACATTTGAGCAATATTAAATTGTGATATTTTGGAGTGTGAAATTAATATATTATGAATATTAGATGAAAACTGTGTGACATATGACTTATATTGAAAAATGTGAAATATATTGATGAGTAATTTCTGAGAAAATATTGAAATGAGAATTATTGATGTGATTAGTGGAAAATAATGAAATTTGATATTTATGTGTGAGTAGAAATGATTTGCATGAAAAATGAGATTTTGCGAATTACTGATATAGGTATTTTGAAAAATGTTGAAATACGTGGAACACGATATATACTATTATAAGATGATAAAATGTGCACAAAAAATGATGAGAACATTTATATTGAGATGAATTGAGATATGCTGATATGAGATTAATGATGTATATTGATATGGAAATATTGAAAAGTGAAAATGAGAACGTGAATTCTGAAACGTATATATTGAAATGTGATTGATGAAGTGTCAATACCACATAATGATTGTGAGTATGTGGTAATGATAACCCTGATGGATAGTTATGGAAACCCTAATGATGGGTTGTGATATCAAGCACAGTACCGTTGCTAGTGGTGTAGTGCAACCACACAGACTCTTAGAGCGTGTGGTGTGACAGTTGACTGAACTATTTAGTAGAGTTGTTGTGCCCCCTGAGTCCGGATCAGGGCTATAGGTCAGCTAGTCATACTACAGATGCAAGATATGTGATATGATATTTTGGTCTAACCGGGTTGGCCAACGGCGGTTAAATCCAGCCTTCAGGCTGCAAAACCTTGACCATGGGGGGGAGTATGGCGGGGAAAGAAAGATCCTTAGGGTAGCCATGAGTTACAAATGCGATGTTGGTGCTAGATACCAAGGATACTCATGATACGGATAGTAAAATGGAAATGGAAAGTGAAAGAATGATAAAATGGGCTAAAATGAGAAATGAAAGAAATAATGGAAAATGAGAAATAGAGAATGATAAAATTGAGAAATGGATCTGTGTGAGTTAATAATATAAATAATTGAGGTGAAGTGAAACACTCTACATGAGGGCTTACTGAGTAAGGTGAGTGCCTTGATAGGTATTAGATGTGGTCATACCTGGCCGCATAACGTGTTAAGGCAGAGGGAAACTACCTGTATAGGCGGGTAGTCTTCCCTATTCTCAGGAATTTTGCAAGTAAATATGTATTGGAAATTATTAAATTCTGAGAAATGGTTTTAAATCTTATAAAAGCTTGTGATGTATATCTATATGATTATGAAAATATGTTTATCAGTGTATTTTTCTCAAATGAAGTGTTGATTTGAAAAGTAAAGTGTGTTATAACTAAACTCATATGACCACACACTGTAAATAATTTATTCCTTCTTACTAAGATGTGTCTCACCCAAATTATCTAAATTTTTCAGGGAACATAGATAGGCCAGGCGATAGAGCTCCGAGACCATAAGGAGTTGAGACCCTGACACACAGGGTGAGTCTTTGAACTAAGGGAGGTGTAACTCCCCTAGAGTTGAGTTGTTTTTGAGTGTGGGATGGTAATGTGTGAATATATATATATATATATATATATATATATATATATATATATATATATATATATATATCTGTATGTTGATACTCTGGGTATTGTATTCTAGTTGTTAAGTATGTATTATCTTCCACTGTTAGGTTATATAAATAAAACAACTTCTTACCCGGTATCCAATGTGGGTCGGGTCATATGAATGGTAATAGGGTTATTGACGTGGCCGATTTGTGAATGTTGTTGATAATGAGTGAATATTTATTATTGTTTATATAAAAAAAATTATATAAAAATCGGGGCATCACAAGTTAACCAGAAAACAAGTAATACTAACTGCCTCGACTCAGAAGTTCTTTGGTAGCTCTATATTCAATCTGAGACACCAAGCCCTATCAGCAAGAGCCCGGTTCATCTATTCTGCCACACCATTTTTCTAAGGTGTCCAATGAACTATAAAATGTTTCTTGATGCCCTGCTCTGCACAAAATTCCATAAACTGAGAATCAGCGAACTCGATCCCATTATCCAACCTTAAATATTTGATTCTCCTCCTTATCAGGTTTTCCACTTCAGCCTTCCAAATCTTAAACTTGACAAGCGTACTAGATTTGTGAAGCATGAAGTAAACCCAAACCTTCCGTAAGTAATCATCAATGTAACTCACATAGTACACATGTCCACCCTTTGATGCAAGTCTAACTAGGCCCCAAACATCTGAATGTACATAGTCAAGAATTCCTTTCGTCTTGTGAGTAGCTAATCTGAATTTTGCCCTGTTCTGTTTTCCAAGAACACAAAATCTGCAGAATTCCAACTGACATGATTTTAAACCTTTCAACAATTTTCTCTTGTGTAGTTCTTTCATGTCATGTTCTCCCATATGCCCAAGATGCATATGCCACAAGACGGTCTCATCTGATTCAGCATCTACAGCTACAACTCCACCTACAATGGTAGTTCCCTGCATCATGTAAATATTCCCATCCAGTTTCTACCCTTTCATCATGGTCAGATTACCTTTCCATACCGTCAAGACTCCACCTTTGGACTTGTAATTAAAGTCATTACAATCCAAAGTACCAAGAGATATAAGATTGTTTCTCAACTCAGGAATATGTCTTACATTACACAATGTTCTTACAGACCATCAAACATCTTTATCTTTACATTTCCTATGCCAACGATCTTGCAAGAAGCATCATTACCCATAAGAACTGATCCAGAATTTACTAATCTGTAAGTGTTGAACTACTCCTTGTTTGGAGTCATGTGATAAGAACATGCCAAGTCAAGTATCTAACAGTCCGTTAGATTATCCGACTCTACTGAAACTGATAGAACATCACCATCCGCTGAATCCTCTTCTTGAACAACATTCACAGATTTAGAAATCTCCTCATGTTTATTAGAATTTCCCTTCTTCCAATCCGAACACTCCGGTTTCACATGCCCCTTTTTACCGCATTTATAACACTGGATTTCCTTCTTCTTGTTGGATTGATTCTAGGATTTCTGATTAGACCCAATTTTAAACTTTCCTTTGCCTTGCTCATTACAACCCTTTATCACAAGTCCTTCTCCTTCATCACATATTTTCAATCTTTGATGAAAATTTAACAAGGCACTTGTTACTTCTTCCAAATCAAGTGTTTCTTTTCCCCACGTAAGAGTGGTCACAAGATTTTCATAGGTATGAGTTGAGAGGAAAGAATTTAACAGCGTCAAAGCCTTATCTTCCTCATCAAACTTCACATCAGCTCTTATAAGATCACTTATGATTTGATTAAACACATTGATGTGTTGATCTAGACTAGATCCTTCTACCATCTTAAGCCAATATAAACGCTGCTTAAGAAAAAAGTTTGTTATTGAGGGATTTAGATATGTACCGACTTTCTAACTTTTGCTAGATAGCCGCTGGAAAACCCTTCTCCATCACTTGATAGAGACTTCGTCAACCAAGCACAAGCGTATTGTCAATGTTGCCTTTGCTTTCAAATCTACCCATGTTGTCTCATCCATTCCTTTTAGTTGAGTATCAAGCAATGCTTTAGCCATTCCTTGTTGCACTAGAATATCTTTCACTCTCTTTTTCCATAAACCGAAGTTTCCGGTTCCATCAAATTTGACAATGTCAAATCTTGTAGAAAATGATCTTGATGCCATAACAACTACGCTCTGATACCAATTTTTTGTAATATGGATCGTATAATGAAGATACGCAGCGGAATAAACAACAACAAGTAAATGTAAATAATACTCACGCAATTAGAACAAGATCAACACAAAGATTTTATGTGGTTCGGCAAAACCTACATCCACGGAAGCAATGACACACAAATTTCGCTAAGCAATGAAATCAAAATGTACACAAATGTAACGTCTCAAAATTTACATCATCATTTATATATATATATATATATATATATATATATATATATATATCCATACCTAAGCAGTGGAAACATAAATCATACAACCATATATACTATACAATATCAGAATCCAGTATATACAGACCATAGCCATGCAAAATAATTACCTCCAATATCTTCTACCCCAAAAATACCAAAATTCTGTCATAAACTCACCCTACAATCAGGGTAATCAAATAAACTCCCTATCCGCGAGCCTGATCTGCTCGCCTAGCTGGCTCACCTGAAAAATGATAAAGTAATGGGGTGAGAAGACGCTCAATAAGTGGAAATATGTTATTGCTAGTGTGTGACAACCGAACTATAATATTAATAATTGAAACTGCATGCTCTGGAAAATCTATAAAACACATATATCACGTATATAGTAGCTTAAAATATTTGTATCTTCTGAACTTTCTATCATTCGTACTGCTAATATCATACTACATATACAAAAGTTGTAAAACGGTATACATATACATAACTGTGTTTTATCCCTAGATCTTTGTATGTCATGATTTGACCCCTCATGACAGGGTTGTGCGGCTCGTAGGCGGGACTTAATCTGGTCGGCCCTCCAGATAAGTCACTATACTCTACACTACCTCAGCTCGGCCAAACTACATTCACTCCTAAGCTAGGGACTGGCTGCTACCTCGTCAAACTAGCCCCCTCAACCCAGGGAACTGGGGAGCTGCAAACTCTTTAAGCACGGTTGACAATACCCACACACTATCTAAGATATGTGGTTGCACTCTATCTGTATTAGCAACGGTACCGTACTCTATATTCTGTATCTGTACTATATATATACTCTTTATATTATTTTCACTATGTTTCCAAAATAACCATAATACCATAACTCTGTACTGTAAATTCTGTAATGTCTGTACTATCTTGATGCTATAACTGTATATTCTGTCTGTACTTTCTATCTGTATAATCTATCTGTACTCTCTGAGTGTTATGACATTTAGGAAAACATAGCTTTCTATATACAATGTATATACTGTTCTATCTGTATACTGTTAAATATCTGTCTGTGTAATCATCTGAGTAAAACTGTATATGTATACATATTCGATCTATATAAAAATATGTAAATATCTAACTATATCTGTATAGCTTGCTATATTGAAAACTGTACAAAACTTCATATCAAGTAATATCTACTCTGGCCACACATACTTATAAAAATTCATATTCTATAATATAACTAGTAGACATGCATATATATAAATGTATAAAATTTCTGATAACATAAATGAATCTCCTAGCATAACATATTTCCCTTACCTTATCTCTGAAAAGTCTCTACTATACTTTATCCCTATATCTGCAAGGTTCTCCACTCAAAATCCTGAAAACGACATTTCTCATAACAAAACATCAGTATTTTTCTGCATCCAAAATTTTTTATAACTGTAGAGAAAGCATATTTTGAACAAAACACCTTACCCTGAATTTGTGACGAATTTCAAACATCTTCCATCGATGATCCGCTCTGACAGACTTGCAGAAAACTTCGCCAAAAGCATTATGGTGGCTTCAGATCGTCGATCTGGCATGAAACGGTGCCGGGATCGAAGAGAGAAGGAGGGTGAGGCGTTTAGAGAGAGAAAGGAGGTTTCTTGCACTGAATTCTCATAAAAAATTTGGGTTTTCACTATTTATAGAGTCGGATTCGTCGATGAGACACGTCATCTCGTTGACGAGTCCTTAAGTAATTTCTTCGACAAACCTTACTTCCTCGTCAACGAATTTCAAACTGCCCAAAACCCCTTTCAGTATCTTCTCGTCGACAAGACATGGTTTTGTCGTTGAGGTCTCCTTATGCGCTTGTCGACAAACTTCCTTTGTTCGTCGACGAAGCTTTGTGTAAATCTTCTAGGTTATTACATCCAAAGTGCAACGTCGTCGACGAAGCTTGCTGCCTCCTTCTATTTCTGTTTCCATTTCTCTCCCTCTTTATTATTTAAATAGCATTATTCTTCGGGTCATTACAACAATATACTTCTCTAATGATCATCTCTCCTTTCAAAATATGCACAGATGACATATATAGAAGTTCATAAGAGGTTTCCCCCCGTTTGCCCAACCACTCAACGTTTAAAAATTTAAAATTCAGAAAAACTACCGCAACCCAAACACTTCTGGTCGACGAGGCCCTGTGTTCGTCGACGAGACCAAGAGGACCCTTCATCGATGAATACAGGACTCTCGTCGACGATGTCAGAAATCTGAAAATTCCTACTCTCGATAATTGTTCGTCGACAAACCTATGTTGTTCTCTCGTCGATGAGTCCTGTTGTGCTGCCCCCTTCATTTTTTTTATTTTTTTTTCATTCTTTCTTTCTTTACTTATAAAAATAAAAGTATAAGAGTGAAAAATAACAATCTCCTAAATAGTTATGCGACAGTCTCCACCGTTTTCAACGGGGCTTCATATAGACCCTTCTACATCTCATTGTCCACATCCTTTTAGCTGAGCTGCCCTACTATACCCCTTTAGCACACGTACGGACCACGTCTGTTCATGCAACATGAGGTCCTACAGTCTTCCTTTACCATGGAAGCACATGTGCATGGTAGTGACAGAGGGTGACGTCATGGCCTTGATGGGGTGGAACAAGAAATGTAGGATGAGGATGATGAGTAGCAACAATAGATGCACGAACAACCACGTCAACATAGGAGGCACCGTCACGGACTAAATTTTTTGGCTTCCCTCTATTCATTATGTGTATGCGTGTCTATATCCGTGTGCTTTGTGTGTGTGTGACTGATTGTATGTCAACTGAAGTATTATAGACTAAAATATACATTTTCCCTTTAAGACAAACTTGGTGTGTTTGCATGTCAAGTCCATAAAGCGATCCTTGGAAGAAGACCTCCCTTTTTTGCTTTAGAATTCTTTCATATTCCCCTTGGATTATTTTTTATCAATATTTGTATTGCAGTATGAGGGCATTGGTTTTAAAATATAGAAGGTTCATTTGAATTTATAGAAATTGATGCTTCAAGTATATTCTCGAGACCAGTTCTAAAGACAATTCTTGAAGCATTAGGAAGGGAAGAAGAAGACTTTTGTATTAACCTAGAAAAAATAATAATAAAATAAATAAATAAATAATTATTAATTATTAATTAATTAATTAATTAATTAATATTATTAAGAAAATTAATTAAATTAAGAAATATGTGGGTTGTGTATAAATATATATATATATATATATATATATAAAGTATATAATAATGTATAAAGTAAAGGAAAAAAAAAAAAAGCTTAGTGCCTAATCTTCCTGGAACAAAGCAGGAGGGCAAAGAAAAAAACAACTCTCTCAAGCTCTCACGCTCATGCTCTCCACTCCTCTCTCTACGATTTCACGGCGGATTCTCACCTAATTGAAAATCCGAAAATATCACTGAACTCCATTCTCCGCCATCGACATTTCTACTAAAGTGGATTTGCTGTAGAAGTAACGTAAGCATATCTCATGAGATAAGGCAAATTCTCATTCTTACTTTAATTTTTTTTAAAATTTTAAGTAAAATTGATGATCGGACACAACCACGAGAATCTAGGGATGATTCTCTACAAGTCTAGCGGAGCAGATTTCTCGTGGGGTCGTTGTAGGCATAGCCCAAAATTAGGATAAATGAGTTATTTAGAAATTAATTGTTATTTAATTATTATAAATAAGAAAAGGTTAAAATAATATTTTATTGAGATTGATTTGATTGAATCAAAGTTCGGGTGAGCACCGCGAGTATAATTTTAAGAACCCTGCAGGCGTGGTTTAGGAAATTAGGTAAGGGGGAATAAAATTATATCAGTATTTTATTAAAATGAACTGATTATTTACGAGCATATGAAATTTATTATTTATCTATATGATTTTTTTAGAACAACTTGAGTACTGGAAAATGATGATTTTGTTTAAGGTTTATATTTGGGATAATTGCGAATGATATTTCGTGTGACATGGGAACAATTTTTCCTAATAAATTGAATATGAATTACTATGGTATTTGGGTTTGTCTGTGGGGATGTTTGAAATGATTATGACATGATGAATGAATTGTTATGTTTGACTCATGTGTGGAAATATATTGATCTGTTGGATTACTGTGTGGGAATGTATTGATCTGTTGAATACCTGTGTAGTAATGCATTGATGCGTCTATGTGAACTAACTGGTGTGATTATTCGTATGCATCTCAATATAACGTTGGCATAAGGAGGTTGTTATATTGCCTAAATATAAATCATGCATGATATGACGTTGGCAGGTCGAGGAGCTTGTTCTACTGATGTACTACGGGTAGGTCATGGAGATTAGATACTGGTGAATAGTGGTGTCTATGTGGGCCATGTATTGCGGAAGCTGGAGTGGTGCTTGTGTGGACCACATTATATCCTGTGTGGATAATGGCGTCTATGTGGGCCATGTTATGTACCCTGTATGGGTAGTGGTGCCTGTGTGAGCCATGTGTAGATAAGAAGTGCGTAGGTGCCTATGTTGGCCACATACTGATATGTACGCAGTTGCTCTGTGTGGGCCACGTACTGAGGACATTGGAAGACGAAGTATAAGTTACATGATACTTGTGTGGATGTGTTGTGCATGTGAATTTAATTAAAACATAATAATAATAATAATAATAATAATAATAATAATAATAATAATAATAATAATAATAATAATAATAATAATAATGATATAGCATATTGTGAATGCATGTGTGTGCATACAGCGAGGTAAACATACCACTAGGGGCTTGCTGAGAAAGGTGAGTGTTCTACTAGGTAGTTTCTTGGTATCAGTGCAAAGGGATGCTACTTGTATGAGCGGGTAAACATCTCGATTCCCGAAAAACTTCATCCTTAAAATAATAAAGATGTGTATACTGGTAGTGAGATAATTCTTCATCTGAGGGCTTACTAAAAAAAGTGAGTGCTCTGGTAGGTAGTTTTTAGTACCAAAGCAAAAGGAAGCTACTTGTATGGGCGGGTAATCTTCCCTATCCTCGGGGACTTTCGCCTACATAAAAATTATGTATTTGTGTATATTGGATGTGTGTGTGATATCAGATGTAGGTGATGTTATTAATGATATGTTTTCTCAATTATTATTAATATTGTATGAGAAGCAATTTATTTTGTTATATAAATATTAAAACTCATTTGTCACACACTATTATAATTTATTCCACTCTTACTGAAAAGTGTCTCACCCTAGTGGATTAACAACTTTTCAGGTTCTTCTGGAGATCGGGTTTGAAGGCCTAGGCTGGGATTGTTTTTGATGGTTTCTTTTTGGGGTATTATGAGATACTGATATATATACAAATATATTTGTACTGGGTTATATTTTAAATGTTGGTTGTACATATAGATATCTGGATGTTATAGTGCTCGTTTTTAGGTTGTTATATAGAACTCTAGTATTTATTTGAGGTTTTATTTATATTCCACTGCGTGCGTGTTAATTATGGTGTCAAATATAGGTGATTGGAACACGTGGCACCTGGGCCCCACTTGGGGAGTTCGGGGCGTCACATTTCAAGTGCTGAAAGAACAAAAGAAGTATTTGTCGACGCCGAATTCAATCCAAAGGTGTCAAATGAAGTAGTTTTATGGCAATTCCCAAATAAGAAGAATCAAAAGGAAACAAAGACTAACTAAGAAAACATGAAGATTGAAAAGTGGAGTTGCCAACTATTTTTTTAAGGGGGGGGTGGGGGGGGGGGGAAATAAAGAAAAGAAACTCTAAAAGATTTATGAATTAAAGAATGAATTTAAGAGTATAATTGTACATAGAGAAAGTGGTTAGCTAATTATTCTAAGGAAAATTAGTTAACTAGTACCCTTATTGATATCATTTGAAGAACAACTAGTGTTCGATAATGTGTGTGCATGCCTTTGAAAAAGAATAAGGAAATAAAAACAATGTCCCTTGACATGCCAATCATCAATGAGTTGGCCAAATAGGGTTATTGAGGAACCCTAATTACTCTTTAAGAAAACGGGTGGCCTTAGAAAACCATAAGTTTAGAATTTTAAAAAAAATAAAAATAAAATTGAAGAGTAAGATATAATATTCTTAGAATTGATGAATTAAAAGAGAATCGAATATGAAAATCAAAGTCTTTTAGGAAGAGTAAAATAATAGAAAGATTTTTTACTTGATATCATTTAAGATAAAAATTATTTGAAAGAGAATATTGGGCGAGATTGAAATCCACTAAAAAGACGAGAACTTAAGGATGTTTGAAGAACAAAAAAGCTTGTGAAGAAAAATCTAGAATCTTATTTTTGACTAGATAAAGAAAGATTTTGAAATTACTTGTTTTGGGAAGCTTTTTCGAAAATCAAAATTTGAAGACAAAATGGGATTACCTATTTATCCTCTATGTCTCACTCTCATTCATGAAGATATAACATACACTTTTAAGGAAAAGTACCCTTGTACTTAAGGAGAGATGAGAGAAAGCACCATATAGTTAGATTCTTTCATATGTCCCATCATAAATCCAAGGTGAAAACACAATGGTCAACATGAAGACACCTAAAATTCTAAGATTGTACATATGAACTTTTCTAAGAATGTTGTCGCATATTAAAATGAAAAGAATGACTAACCCAGTCTTTAATGGTTTTCAAAAAATTATTACACGACCAAAAAAAAAAAGCATGGAATATAAAAGAGCCAGCAACTCAAAAAGGAAAAGATATTCAAGTCAACTAGACCTCGAAAGCTCTTACGAGAAAAATGGTCACCAAGAACACTATCCATAGATTGATGGAAATTTTAGAGATTAGTGCTTGTAGCCCAAATTTTGAAGGTAAACTCACAAAGAATTAAACAAATCCTTAGGGAATTTGAAGGGCTCTATTCATGATTACTTTTGTCACATGAAAAAACTCTAGTTTGACCCCTAGTTTGACAAATGGAGCATGGAAGCTTTTGACTTTTGAGTGAGGTCTTATAAATGAAATTGTTTTCAATTCCCTAGAACTTTAGCATTTAAAGACTTCCTTTTTATTGTTAGATCAAATCATTTACAAAATATCCAAGAGTCACAAAAGAATTACAATGACTTTTCAAGCCTATAGCTCTTTGGGAAGGAGATCCGGTGAAAATTTTTCTAGCCATATCAAATTTGGCATCTACATTATTATTGGGTATCTTTTTATCCCAAGTTAATCCACATCATCCAGATGCAACCAAAAATCAAAGAAGAAATGCTTTTTTTGTCTCAAGTCTTCGGTTAATTTTATGATAAGTGCATATATCCCTATTGGAGGAACTAAAAATTTTGAAGTAATGGTAATTCATGGAAGGAGACTTATTATTGGATTTTCACTAGAATTAATCTATAATTTCCATGAAAATCAAAACGAAGAAGAAAAATCCTACTAACATAAGCTAATTAAAGAGTATATTGATGATTACAACGAGATATACTTTGGTCAACAAGTTGAAAAGGTGACATATGACATCGGAAGCGTAGTGAATAAATTAGAAAGTTACATACAAAAGAACATACTTCTCTCAAGAATCCACTTTTTATATTTCTAGTTCAAAAGTCCGGATAAATCAAGTGACAAACACACACCAATCAAAAATATTATTTACTTTATCCGTGAAACCATGGAACCTAATCTATTTTATCCTCCATGACCATATAAGGAGGATGGTTTGTTGAGGAGAACCACAAGGAAAAGATCCACATCTTACTCCTTTGTTATAATCTAAGAGTTTAGAGAGTCCAAAAGTTTTGTAAGAGTCAAATCTTTTTATTGAGTGTTTTGTTCAAATGTCCCGTTAAGTGTTTCGTTAAAGTCATTTTAATTTCTTATCATTCCTCTTATTCTGCAATTGGTATAAAAGTCAAACATTTTAATTTCTTATTATTCCTCTTATTTTGCAATTGGTAGAAAAGTCAAACATCAATCTTAAGGGATTTTCCAAGATTCCCAAGAATGTGACGTCCATGACATCTCAATTCAACATTTGTTTGAGAATAAGAATTTGACATGGTGGGCAAATTCAAATTAATAGAAATGAAAGAATTCTTGAAACATGAATATCCTATTCCCACCTTCCTTCATGAGTGAACATCCCATCCATGAGAGTTCTACTTTTTGAATATCCTATTACCCTTACCATTTTAAATTTGGGATACTAATATAACCACTCTTGTTATTATATTTAAAATACTAAATTATTAATAAAATAAAAGTAAAGATTTTAAATCAGCATTGATATTCATTATTTAAATTAAAAATATTAATTATAAAGTTCTAATCAAAATTTTAATTAACTTTTGATAAGAGGATAATTATACTTTTAATTAGATAACAATAAAATGAGAATTAAAAGTATTAATTGACATAAATAGTAGTTGATTTGTTACTTAGAAATATTAAAAATGTTATTACAAATATTAAACAAAAAATTTTAATTGATTTTTTTAAGAAAAAAATATTTACATTAAAACTTAGGTTGTAAATCTAAAGCATATAGAGTAGATTTACACTAAAATCAAAATTCCAAAATAGGGCATGTGCTTGCATTGGATATGCATGAATATGGAACTTCAGGGTAAGTAAGATTCGAGTTTGGAATTAAATTGGAATTAAATTAAGACTTCGTTATAAACAAATTAACCCGAAAAAAGTTGGACAAGTTTGGCTCGAGTACTCATCAAGTCACCCATTTACATTCGAAAAAAATTGATAAATTTTTATTCTTTTGTACTTCTAGATAAAATAATATTTTATAGCATAAATTATACAACTAGTATAATAAAAAATTGAAGAGGGAAAAAAATTATACAGAAGAGGCAGGTTATACTTATATAGGTGTTGTCTCATAAATTTCAAATCACATTTAATTAAAAAAAAAAAAAACATAAAAGAGATTATATTTTTTAAGTTTTAAGCATTTTGTTAAGATTTTATATTTATTTTTTAAAAAAATTAAGTCAATTTTTATGAAATGTTAAGAATAAATAAATAATATTTTTTAATGAAAACTAAATTATCAAAACTTGGTTTCAAAACCAAGTTACCGAATCTCAATTTCAGGCTAGTTTTTCAAAACTAGGTTTTAGAGTGTTAGTAATGCGACCATGCCTTGACCTTGTAAGGGTTAAAGTGAAACTGAATTCTCATTATTCAGTTTCACTTTTAACACATTTTTACAAATATTTCCATATATTTAAATTTTCTATAAAAAATAAAAATAATAATAAAAAATAAAAAATAAAAAAAATGGAACTCCTAAATCAAGTGTAGTAGCACCCAAATCAATCAGCGTACCATACTCCAGAGTACATCAGCATAAGCCTTCTCTTCATCGTTTATGAGGGCGTGATCAATTTCATTTAGTACTTCCTCTTCATCCAGGATCTCCGCCTCTTCCATTTCTTCAGTAGTACTAATTGCCGGCGGCTTACCTCCATCTGCTTCACAATTACACCCCACTAATTCCCTCCTCATGGCCTGAAATGTTGCCGGTGTATCTGTCGACTGATATTTTGGGGCAGGTACAACAAATGGCAAAATAATATCATCCAAGTTGCTTGTGCTTTTCCCAACTGTATCAGTACGCGTATCAGCTGGAGGAGGAACAATGAAAATTATCCCTAGTTCATAGTTGCAAATTCGAAGCTTGGAACCCGTCTCAGTATCAGCTGCTCCGTCCACTAGGCCAGCGACATTTGAATTCGAAATCGGAAAAGGGCACCCCCAAGCAGCTGCACTGAAGTTATGGGACCCACAATACACCCATCCATAGGAAAATGCAATGGCATTGGCATCATTAGCATCGCACTGGAAGCGCCTCCGTGCCACCTGTTAACTCAAACCATAAAATTTTAAAAAATATATTCTCTTTATATTTTTTTTCTTCAATTTTTTGTTCTCTTTTGAATTTATTGTGTATGTACGCGAGCATGCATGCATACATGTGTGGGAATGCCGTGGTAGTTTTTATGTATAGGAGATGAGCATTAACATGACATGGTGGACAAACCACACATGTACAATTCACGTCCTAGCTAGAGATTCTCTCCATCACGTTACTAAAACTAGCAAACAATGTACACCCCTAGACGAGGCTACATCTCTGCTGACTTTTGATGAAAGATATATAACTCCTGCATAAAGTTTACATAAGAATCTTTCCAAAATCTCATCAAATGTTGTAGTCTTGTAAGCATGATGATTGGGAAGAAAAGCTAGGAAAAAGGAGAGAGTGATCATTGTGATCACAGACTGACAATGGAATGCAACCAACACAGAAAAAGCAGAATTGGCAGGAATGTCATAATCTAAGTAGGAAACTAATAAAAATTGTCAAAAGTAGATGAACATCAGATGCAATACGATGAGGACTGCAGCTGAAGGTTTCAGTCATGGTAAACTTTGTTGTGCTTCATCCTATGGAACAGCTTCTTGCCTTTTTTAATGGCCATAGGTAATAGATATGATGTACATCTTGCAAAAGCAGCCTGCTGGAGCAATCATGGTAAAATTTTACGGATATGATTATCTATGTACGATGCATGCCTTCTCAATAACATTATCATGGGAATAATCCTAGCTTCCCACATCTTGGAGCATGAAGCAGTGAAAAGTCTACAGAACCACTTTGAGTTTGAAAGTGACGTTAGAAAGTTCAAAATTAAGTTCTGTACTCATCTATATGCAGAAATATCTCCCCCCGTCCCCGCCCCCTACCCAAACCACAATTTTTTGTAGTCTTGACATGAAGCCAAACAAGACATCTTTCTGAGAAAAATAGGTTTAAGACGGTATTGTTTTCATTTGATATGTATGTGCTTTCTACAATAAATTTCTGAAAAAAAAGAAAAGAAGGATGACTTCCACCAAGAAACCAACCCCATTGTGTGCAAGGGTGTGCAAGAAGCAAACGCCTGTTTGTCATTGCTCAGATAGGTATTGTGCTGAAAATGAAAGTTGGGTACTCTGCTAAAAAAGAAATATTTGTATGTCTTGCCTGCAATTAATCCTAGCCATTGAGTCAAAAGGATCAGTTGATCAATGACATCATTAGAAGGAGCAATAATGTAATGCCCTATAGTTTAAACAGTGAACCAGTATCTCACTATGCCAACATAACAATGACACAAAAATGTTTATAATAAAAAAACAATTACAATACCCAAAACTACCACTAACAGTCGGATTCCACAAAAAGAAAACTTCTCTAACCCAGCTATGTTACCACAAAAGTCACAATAAGATCTACAGAGATTAAAATTTCAATGAATAGTCAAACATTAAGAAAACCCATTTAATAAGTTACACAACCACCAAAAATCAGACAATAACATGATAAGGTTTAAAAAATTCTACCTTGACATGCATTGGATACCCTTCTCTATCATTTGGGTGAGGAATTGCATCGTGAAGTATGCCAGTGGTTCGTAACCTTTGCCACGTTTTCTGTTGAGAGAGGAACACAACTCATTCAAATGAAAAAATATATTGTAATGTGGATAGGGTAATCTGGGACAAGACAATAGAGGAATAATAATAAATACTAAGGCCTCACCTACATGCCAATATATAAATATATAAATATAAATTAGACATGAATTGACCTTCAGCTAAAAAAAAGAACGAAAAAAGGCACAAAGCGGTTTGGTTTGCAGAAAAGGATGGAATGGAATCAAAATTATGATGCAAAAAATGAGCATGGAACCATATTCCTATATGAATGATGACTGCCCCATTCAATAGAATGGTGATTCCTCTTCTTATAGCAATAGAATGGTGATTCCTCTTCTTATAGACAGGAACAGTGATTCCATTCTTGACTCCTTATTTCAGAAACAATTATAATCAACATTAAACAATAAATTCTCAAAACACTAGTTGACATTGCTTAACCATACCATACCACTGCAGATGAGATAATAATAATAATAATAATAATCATTATTATTATTATTATAATTCTAATTCTAATTCTAATTATTATAGGAAGAATAATTAATTACTACAATAAGAATAATAAAAAAATATTATAAAAATAATAATAGCGACAAAAGCAAAAACAACAACAACAACAAAACCAAGCCTTAGCCACTAAGTGGGGCCGGCTATATGAATCATTTTCCGTCAATTTATGCGATCATGGATCATTTCTTTTGATAGATTCAAGGATATTAAATCCTTACTAGGGGTGAGCAAATGGTCGGTTCGGCCAAATTCGGGTAATTAACCGAATTAATCAAAAATTTCGGTTAATAAATGATGTTAACAGAACCGACCGAACTTCCGAACCGAACCCGACCAAATTACCTTAACCAAATTTAACCGGAATTATCTGTAATTAATTGCTAAAAATAGAATATAATTATAAAAAATTTTTACCAATTCCAGCTTAATTAAACACCTTATCTATTAATTTTATTAATAAAAACTTTTCCTGTGTTTTTAAAAAAGAAAACATTGACAGCAAGCAACCACCTCTAAACATTCATGTTATGCCAACGCAGTTGAAGAACAATTTAAGGCATCAGCAGTTTCATAATTTCAGCTCTAAATTGGTTCCAATATTTTCTACACATTCACGTATATTTGGAAGAATTTGAACTTCTAAAATGAAAGGTATTTCTCAGAATTAAGCTACAATTCCAAACTTCACCTTGAAATCAACAGACAGAATTGCAGCACCCAAACACCACTGAATTGAAGAAACCACCGCCAGGAGAACGTTCTTTGAACAAAGTCCCAACACTTCCCAAGTCCCAAAACCCTACAAATCAGTCGCTGAAACGCTCAAATTGAACAATTTTTGCAGCACAAATAGAGCCCGAAACAGAAAAGAAAAGCCCTAACCAGTGCGCCTGAAACGCACCGCTCTTAACCGGATATCCCAGAAGCTCGTCTCCGCAAAGAGAAGCTGAAAAGAGAGGAGAAAGGGATGGGAGAAAGTGTGGAGAGAGAGCGAGTGGGGAGTGGAGAATGGAGATGGTTCGATGGAGGGAGACCCAAAGCTTCGCTGCGGCGCAGAGGCAAAAACAGTAAACAAATTAAACCCTAGCCCTCCGCTCCACCTTTTTCCACCCCAAGCTGAGCCCCATCCCTAACAAATTAACATATAATAATTTATATTTAAATTTTAATTAATTAATAAATTGGTTAATCGATTAACCGAATAATTATGTGCTGTTAACCGAACCGAAACCCGATTCACCAAATTTTGGTGAAGCCCAACCGAATCGACCGAACCGGTTTTTTTACCCGAATCGAACTGACCAATTTCGGCCGATTAAATTGGTTAATTCGATTTTCCCCGAACTATGCTCACCCCTATTACTCACTATCTCTTTCCAAGTTATTTTAGGTCTACCCCTACCCCTTCTACCGCCCCCCACAGTAACTAAGTTACTCTTCCTCACAGGTGCACTATAAGGCCTACATTGCAAGTGTCCATACCATCTGAGTCGTCTCTCCCTTATCTTATCTTCTATAGGAGCCACACCTAACTTACCACGAATATGTTCATTCCTTAATTTATCTTTCAATATTATACCACTCATCCATCTGAGCATTCTCATCTCGGCAACTTTTATTTTTTGGATATTATGTTTCTTCGTCACCCAACATTCTGATCCATATAGCACAACTGGTCTTATAACTGTCCTATAAAACTTTCCTTTCAATTTTAAGGGTATTCTATGATCACATAGCACACTTGAAGCACTTCTCCATTTTACTCAACCTGTTTTAACTCTATGCATTACACCATCTTCAATTTCTCCTTCAACTTGCATAATAGATCCAAGGTTTCGAAATCTACAAGTGTTATTTATTTCTTCATCATCAAGTTTAACTTTGTCTCCAATATTCCTCCTATCATTACTAAAATTATATTTCATATATTCTGTTATATTTCTACTTATCCTAAAGCCTCTAGATTCCAAAGCTTCTCTCCATAATTCTAACTCAGCCTCTACTCTGTCCCTAATTTCGTCAATTGATACAATATCATCTGCAAATAATATACACCATGGAACCTCCTTTTGAATACTCTTAGTCAATTGATCCATCACTAAAACAAAAAGATAAGGACTCAAAGCAAATCCTTGATGTACACCTATGGTAATTGGAAATTCTCTAGTTTCTCCATCTATAGTCCTTATACTAGTCATTACTCCATCGTACATATCCTTAATGACATCAGTATACCTACAACATACACCCTTTTTTTCTAAAACCCACCATAGAACTTCCCTTAGGTATTCTATCATATGCTTTCTCAAGGTCAATAAATATCATATGCAAGTTCTTCCTCTTTTCCCTAAATTTTTCCATTAATCTTCTTAAAAGATAAATAACTTCTATGGTAGATCTCCCAGGCATAAAACCAAATTGATTTTCTAAGATCTTCGTTTCTAACATTAATCTTTGTTCAACTACCCTTTTCCCATAGTTTCATCATATGACTCATAAGTTTAATTCCACGATAGTTATTACAATTTTGAATATCTCCTTTATTTTTGTATATAGGTGTTAAAGTGTTTTTCCTCCATTCATCTGACATTTTTTTAATTTTTACAATTGTATTAAATAAACTAGTTAACCATATAATTCTGTTATCACCCAAGTATTTCCAAACTTCAATTGGGATGTTATCTGGTCCCATAGCTTTCCCATTTTTCATCTTTTTTAGTGCAAACTTAACTTTGTTAACTCTAATTTTACGAATAAATCTTATATTTTTAGTTTTTTCCTCATTTGACAATTCTAAGTTTAAGCCTTCTATTTGGTTTTCATTAAACGACTTACTAAAGTAACTTCACCATCTTTCTTTAATATCTTCATCCTTAACCAAGACAATATCATCCTCACTTTTTATAAATTTTACATTTCCTAAGTCCTTACTCTTCCTTTCTCTAGCTTTAGCAAGTATATATCTCTTTCCCCTTCTTTTGTACCTAATCTATCATACAAACTATTAAATGATCTATATTTAACTTCACTAACGGGCCTTTTTGCATCTTTTCTTGCCTCCTTATATTTTTCAAAGTTATCTCTGTTTCTACTTTTTTACCACGTTTTATATCAAATTCTTTTTGTCATTATGATTTTTTGTATATCTTTATCTCACCACCAACTCTCTTTGCTATTCGAGAATCTTCCTCTTGATTCACCTAAAATTTCTTTTGCTATCTTTTTAATAAAGCTAGCTAATCTATTCCAAAGAGTATTTGTATCTATCCCATCCTTTAAGGTCCAATCCCCATCTTTGATCATTTTATCTTTAAATTTTATTATATTTTCTCCTTTTAGGTTCTACCATCTAGTTCTCCTACACTGATTTATTTTATCCTTTTTCTTCCATTTTTTAATACATATATCTAAAACTAAGACTCTATATTAGTGGTTAGGCCTTCACCTGGAATAACTTTACAATCCTTGCATGATAAACGATCTACCCTCCTAGTTAAAAAAAAAAATCTATTTGACTTCTATTTTGTCCACTTTTAAAGGTTATTAAGTGTTCTTCTCTCTCTTCTTAAAACAAGTATTCATTATACTAAAATCATATGACATAACAAAGTCTAATATCATCTCCCCAGACTCATTTTTGTCTCCATATCCATATCCACTATGTATCCTCTCATAATTTTTATTATCTCTTCTAACATATCCATTCAGATCTCCTCCTATAAATATTTTCTCAGTTCCTAGCATGCCTTGTATAATACTATCCATATCTTCCCAAAACCGTCTCTTAAGATTTTCTACTAAGGCAACTTGAAGAGCATAAGCACTAATGATATTTATTATCTCTTGTCCTATTACCATCTTGATTTTTATAATTCTATCCCTTACTCTAGTTACATCTTCAACCCTATCTTTTAAGTTTTTGTCTATAATAATGCCTACTCCATTCTTATATTTTTCTTTTCCAGTGTACCAAAGTTTAAATCCTGATTTATCGATTTCTTTAACTTTCTCCCCCACCCACTTATAGTTTCTTTGAAGACAAATTATATTAATTCTTCTAATCATTGTATTCGCAATTTCCATGTTTTTACCCGTGAGTGTCCCTATATTCCAAGTTGCTAATCTAATCTTAGTTTCCTGAACTAACGTTTTTACCTGCCCACGTCTGGAATGATGCAAGAACCCTCGCATATTTGACACCGTACCGGGCGCCGACACGGCGCGTCGCTATAGGGCGACGACGTAGCCCACCCTCGCCCACTTTCCGCTACAAATACAACACATCGCTCGTAGGGGATGCTCCAACAAATATTCAATAAGGATTCATATCATAGTGATCTGACAAATTTTACGCTGGCTGTCAGCTACCTAACGCAACCCTCCTCCTTAACCCGGGCTTGGGACCAGCTGTGTGTGAAAAAATTAGGACATTAAGTGCGTCACAGGCGGAGTTCGACAAAAGCAAAAGGAATAATAATAATTATTAAAATAATAGTTATTATTATAAAAGCAATAAAAAATTATATTATCAAACAAAAACAAATAGTAATAATACTTAGATAGTTTGGGCACTTGCAATGTAGGCCACAGAGCGCCAATGAGGAAGAGTGAGTAATTTTGAGGGGTAGTAAAAGGAGTAGTGGTAGACCTAAAATAATTTGGAATGAGATAGTCAATAAGGATTTAATAGCCCTGAATTTGTCGAAAAAAATTATCTATGCTCGCATAAATTGGTGGAAAAGGATTCATGTAGCCAATCCCACCTAGTGGGGCTTAAGGCTTGGTTTTATTGTTGTTATTCTACATATACAGAAACTACCTTTCCTCCTTTCCCAGGGCAAGCCACTGGTTCATTGCATAGATTATAGTACATGTCCAAGCATATTTTGTCCACTACAAGTGCATTTCAACAGATGAAGTTATTATACCTCTGAGAAACAAAGGATGTGTCGTGAAGGCGGAACCCCACAACTTGCATGCTTCACTCGTTCAATGGTTGGAAAAATGATTTTGATGGATGGGCTTCTTGATTCTTGACTGGCATTCCAGCATCCCCACTATCAAGCACCGATGAATTGATGAATCTATAGGCACCCACAACTTCACATGCATGGTTACAAGTTACAAGTACAAAAAAGCAAAAGTGTTGCACCTTACCTGTGGGTCAGACTCTTCAGACTCAGAAAATGGCAACGATCTTTTCCCAGCAGCAGCTGAAAATGCAGCCAAAAATTGGGCATTTACAGATGAACCAATTGAGGATGAACCTAAGCAACAACAGATTCAAAATTATAGTACATATCATTTGCTTTCCTGTTCAAAAGTCTAGTATCATGCAGAAAAATACTCACCATAAAGGAAATCAGTTTCTTGTAAATCAGGCCACTTGTATCGGCTCAATACCTTGTAAAGAAAAACAAAAATAAAAAAAATAAAAAAATAGACTAATATTGGGACTTTGTACACATAATGTAACAAGACTAGCAAAAGGGCAGAGCATGGTTGTAACTAAAAAGTAATAGTAGCCCAAGGGTATCATTGTGATTTTCTATTTTTAAAATATAATTGTAAGAAGGAACTTTATTTATTCTCTTCCCTTCTTTCACAATTAGCTCTCTCCCTCCCTCCCTCTCACTGTTCTATTGCATAATGACTGAAGGTTACTTTAAGCAACCTTCAGAAAATAAGAGGACAGCATTTGGGCCAAAATCACAACTGAACTGAAGGAAAACAGTATTTATGTCATCAGGCACAGTTCTGAAGCCGGCACATCATGAACAATGGGAGAAAGATGCCTATATTTGCAGCCTAGTTCACTACCTTCACAGCCTCACACCTTATGAGACAGAAACTCTAGGTCAAGCTTTTTAGGATTTGAAGCTCAATATCAGTCTTTCAGGTGCATGGATCATGGATTCAGTGCTTTGCATGCTGCCCTTGCGCCACATTATGTGGCACCCAGTGATTGGCTAAGAACTCCATTCATGGAGTAGCAATTAATTAGAAGATTCAGTTTGGTAGAAAAAGTGCCAATGGATGCCTGCTGTGCTACATTCTCTACTTGGTTGACCTAACCAATACAATTGAAAGACAGCTCACCCTGATGACACTTTTCTGCTTCAAATCTAAAGGATGGCGCAAAACCAGTGAAAGAAGATGCTCTAATGAAAAAAGGAGGCTGAATGGTTGTTCATTTTCTGAATTGAAGAACCTCATAGAAGAAAGCAAAAACTGTAGATTCATCTAGATGCTCTTGGATAGAGATTCATGCTCACTCCCTTCCCAAATGTGTCAGCAAGTTGCTGCAGGAACTCAAGGAAGTCGCGCCAGCTGAGTAGCCCAATGGGTTACCACCAGTAAGGGAAGTTGATAGAGAACCTCCAACAGAGAGCTTTAGATGTCTATATGGTAGCTAGGATTTTATTTTCATTTGAGAAACTTCTAATTATTCTATAAGTTTGGTTAATTTAGGGCTACTTTGTGTATTTAAAGTACTTTGGGGTTATTTTGTGTTTTTTTTGTTTTACTTGGGATTATTTTGTAAATATTTGTTTTAGATGTAATATTAGATGTACAAGTGATTTGTTCATAAAGTATGGAACAGTTAGTTATCATTTTGAATACAAATTTCTTGACTGGTTTCCCTCTCATGCAACCTCCCTCCCCCCCCCCCTACCTTTTTCCTCCCTCCCTCCCTCTCTCTCTCTCTCTCTCTGATTTCTATTTCTGTTCTACATCAATTTGGTATAAAAGCACCTTGGAACAATATCCCCTCTTCTGCCACTGCCACTGTTGACACAGACCAGAACGGTTTACAGTTAATTTGATTAAATTTCAATTTCTGTAACCATTGTGCATCACTACAAATCTTACAAAGCATACAAAGTTCAGAAATAGCAGGAAAGGCCCCAGAACTGAAGCATTGTTTTGCAACTTCTTCAAAAATTGCAATTGTACCCCTCATTCAAACAGTAATCTCCAGGCATTAGTTCGTTACATCTCCATCACCAATAAAGGAAGAACATCTGAAAGACCTTACCCTCAATTTCACCTTCATCTGACCAGGGCTGTGGCCCAACAAACCACCATAAAATCTCCCAGCTGCCAACCCCTTTGAAATTCCACCTTGCCGGAGCAACAGGCACCACCATCTCATCACCCCCTTGATCTACCTCCATTCAAAAAACCATCCCTAGAGGAAATTTGCCGGCTGCAAACACGTCCCATGCGTGTGAGAAACTGCCATTCTCTGCATTTTCCAGAGTTGCAAGAAATTGATTTAGCCATGATATTTTGGGTGTTTTGCAATATTTTGACTTGGCTTCAACATTTTGACCTACACTACTAGATCTTGGACTGTTAATACAAATGTAGGTGTTTTGAAGGCCTGCCAGCATTCAGATTAAGGCCCAGCTGTGATATTTTGAGATTCACTGTGATAAATTAGGTTTCCCTTCACAAGATTTTGATGTTGATCTAAAGAAATCCAACTTTGATTGTCTGATACATATTTCAGTGTACCAGCATCATTTTTCAAGTTCATTAGTGGAGCATGTATGATCATCTCAGGACCTTGGGTAAGATTGAATAAGCTTACCTTGGACTCCACAAAAAATTGATTTAATTTCACATACGAGATTGTAGGGGTGAGCATTCAGCCCGTTCGGGCAATTCGGTCAATTAACCGAATTAACCGAAAAAATTCAGTTAAGAATTTTCCAAAACCAAACTGACTGAATTAGCCTTATTAACCAACCATTATCCGACCAAACTGAATTTTCGATTAATTTGGTTAATCAAATTTAACTGAACCAGATTGCAAAGAAGAGAATTATCATCGTCCAAGATACACATCTCTCTGAGGCATTTCATCAAACAGCCTTCCGGATCCTAACTTATTTTGTTTGTCCAGTCTTCCTGCATCTTCATCTAGTTTGAGTCCATCTTGTCGCTTGGATCGTCCAAGCCTACAAGTGTACAAGCAGTGACACAAGGGAGGAGAGCCTTCTCCAGCTTCCACTTCTACACCTCCAATTCCCCTTCAGATGATCCTCTTCCCCAATTGGTTGATCCTCCTACTACTGTTTGAAAAGGTAAATGCACTTGTAACAAACATCCAATCTCTAATTTTGTTTCTTATGATTTCTTCTCACCCTCATACTATTGTTTTGTTAGTACCCTGTCTTCTATTGCTCTTCCAAGCCTATTTCTAAAGCCCTGTCTCATTCTAGGTGGAGGACTACAATGATAGAAGAGATGCATGCTCTACAGGATAATGATACTTGGGACTTGGTATGTCTTCCTCTTGATAAGTCTAGTTGGTTGTCGTTGGGTGTACACTATGAAGGTTAATCTAGATGGTTCCTTGGCTTGATTGAAGGCATGCCTTGCTGCTAAGGGATATACTCATGTGTACGCCTAGACTATTCAAAAATGTTCTCTTCTGTAGCCAAACTTGCCTCAGTACGTTTGTTCATCTCCTTAGCCACCACCTATCACTGGTTGCCTCAGTACATTTGTTCATCTCCTTAACCACCACCTATCACTGGCCTTTACATCAGTTAGACATGAAGAAAGTTTTCCTACATGGTGATTTCAGGAGGAGGTATATATGAGCAACCACCTCGGTTTGTTGCTCAGGGGTAGTCAGGCTTGGTGTGCCAACTCAAGAAGTCACTATATGATTTAAAACAATCTTCATGGGCGCATGGTTTGGTCGCTTCAGTGTTGTAGTACTTGAGTTTGGCCTCTAACGGTGTGCAATAGATCATTCTATATTTTATCATCATACTCCATCCGAAAGGATTTCGCTTATTGTGTACATAAATGATATTGTGATTACTAGTAATGATGATCAAGGTATTCAAAGCCTAAAGCATTTCCTGCTAACTAAGTTTCAAACAAAGGATTTGAGACCATCAAAGTACTTTTTGGGTATAGAAGTATCGAGATCTCGTACCAAAACCATCTTATCATAGAGGAAGTATGTTCTTCATACACCTATAGATCCTAATAGTAAGCTAGTGCAAGATATGGGTGATTTGTTGCCCAACCCAGGACAATATCAGAGACTTGTTACAAAGTTGAATTATCTCATGGTCACTCAACCTGATATATCTTTCACAACAAGTGTTGTGAGTCAGTTTCTTGATTCTCCAAGAACAAGTCACTGGGATGCAATAATTTGCAGCTTGAGATATCTCAAAAGTGCACCTAGGAGAGGTATCTTATATCAATATTGAGGTCAAACTCATATTTAGGGATATACTGATGCAGATTGGGCCAAGTCACCTTCTGATAGAAGATCCACAACTGGGTACTATATCCTCTTGGTGGAAACTTGGTTTCTAGAGGACTAAGAAACAAATTGTGGAGGCCAAGTCAAGTGTTGAGTCAGAGTATAAGGTCATGGTTCACACTACATCTGAACTTGTGTGGTTGAAGAACGTGTTGGAAGAACTAGGTTTTCCACATTCTCAATCTATAGAGCAGATGTGAAATAATGAAGTTGTCTTTCATACTGCTTCCAACCTAGTGTTCCATGAGCGAACAAAACACATTAAAGTTAATTGCCATTTTGTTTGGCAGAAACTTGTGTAAAAGCTCATTACCACCACTCATGAGAAGTCTGATTTGCAGTTTGCTGACTTATTTACTAAAGCCTCGGGGGATGCTCGTGTTAAATTCATTTGTAACAAATCAAGAGCATATGATATATACGCTCCAGCTTGAGGGGGAGTGTTGATGATTACCTTAATCATTTAGCATTGTTACGAGTGTGAGTGTTATGTTAACAAATATTAGTAAGGGTATTATGGTAATTGATATGTACTTTGAGATATATTATTAATAAAGGGAGAGAACTATCATCGCAAGTTGGTCTTCCATTTCACCCAATTATTCAACAAGATCTAGCTTCCTGGAGTGTAGACTAGCTTTTATTTATTTTTGGCCTTGCCTTGGTGATTTGCTAATGGGTCTCCAAAAGTGCCATTTCTTTATATGCAAAGGATTTGGCTAGCATTGCTTCATCAATATTTGATCGTAGCTTCATTTATTTCTATTTTTTTAATTCTGTTAGGGATTTTTACTTGTTGGCTTGATTGGTGTTTTTTTCCCCCCTTCATTGTTTACTACTTGTTTTTCCTGTTTTGATTAGAAAGATTTCTTATTCTCCCTTTTGTACATTCCAGATCCTTTAGTAGAATTTTCTTCTTTTGCTAAAAACATTGATCATGCTTATGATTAAAAACTTCATGTTGATCAAAGGCTCTTATATCAAATTCAAACATTTGATTTAGAGTGAAGAAATTTATACATATTAATCATCTATAAATTCTTCTTTTAAAATTTCCCACATCCCAGTGTCTTTGCCATGTACCAGTGTCAGTGAATCTAATGGTTGAAATGTTGACAATGCAATGAGCCCACTAATATATTTAGTGGCCAATAGTGAAAAGGTGCAACTTTCGCAACAGTACTGTTACCTCTTGTAGTCGCCAGAGACCTGAACACCTCTGAATTGATGCAACAAGTGAGCATATTGCTGATACATGCTCAGGTTGCAACATACCTGATATATTTAAAAAACTAGGCCCCTGCACAAAGGGCATCATAATGTTCGTAAATGCTTATGCAAAAAATTATTAAATATGTGCTACAATAAGTAATTCGATAACCAATAGATATATAAGACAAACTCCAAGAACTGGTTCACACATCATGCCTGTGACACATATAGTATCAGTTGTACTTTTCTGTTGGTTCCTTGTAAAGCAGCTGCAAGTACTTCATCAGGATGAACATATCCAGAGAATTTGAAGAAGCCAATGTCCCACAAAGGAGCAACCCACTTTGCGATATTCCTAGGTAGAAACCCAAGTTGAATACAATCTAAACCAAGAAGCAAAGTAATGTAATTACATAGCAATGTCAACAGCACAAAAACAAGTTCAACAAAAGACGGGCCTGGTTAAAAGTAAATCCCAAAGGCCCAAACCATACACTGCCTAGCATTTAGAAAGGCCTGGTCAAGACAATTAAAATTTAAAGAATTTCAAGCAAATTTCTAGCAAAACATTTATATCACACGTGAAGCCCCGCGCAGAGTTAGCACCCAAAAACAAGAGCCTTTGGAGTGCATGAGGCTCTCTTTATGGTTAATTTTTCAATGAAAGGCGGAATCTAAAAAAGTCATTACTTGAGCATTGTCACAAGGATGCATTTTTAAAAAGATATTAACAAGAAAAATAACAACTTTCGCTTGTTTCAGAAGCTGACAAGTAATTGGTGGCATGTGAAACTTTTGTTGACCCTAAAGTTGGCAAAACATATAGCTTATACTCTAGATGTGTGAACATTAGCAAATATATCTGTGTTTCTTTAATGAGCAGCAGAAGCAGACTGAGATGTCGTATTCCAGATTTCCTGTGGAAGCTAAATACATGTTTAAATTTCTGTTAATGACTAACAGATGAGAACGCACAACTTGTGTGAGATGACCCATTCTGAATTGGTATTCTCTACAAGCACTATTGGTAATTTATTTTTAGTGGGCCTTTTCATTTATTAAAGTTAAATGATCATCTTTGATTTTGGATACTGTAGTATTTTTGGGAAGCCATTTGAATTAGAACTATAGATACGTATGAATCCTTAGTTGGCTCGGACAACTTCATTTAAAATCCTAATTCCGCGCTAAGATGATTCACACTTATATTTCTGGGACATATTGTAGTGACCCAGAGAAATTATAATATTTAAATAATGAAGAGGGAGGAAAAGGAAATTAAAAAGGGGACACAGTTCGCGTTCGTCGACGACGCGGCATATTGGGCTCGTCAACGAGGGTGCGCTTTGTCAACAAGAAGATACCAAGAGGATATTTGTGCAGCTCTGAATTTCGTCGACGAGGGGGAGAGTTTGTCGACGAGTTACCTTCTAGACCTCGTCGACAAAGGCTAGTGTATAAATAGGTTTAACCTTCATTTTATGGCCAAAAAACCTGCGGGAATGTCTCTCTCTCTCCTCATTTCATTTTCCCTTACTTCTCTCTAAGATTTCGGGTCTATCTTCTGCCGGTTCGACGATCTGAAACCACCACGACACTCCTGGGGAAGTTCTTTGCATATCTGCCTGAGTACATCGTTGGTGGGGCTAATTCGGAATCCATCCCAAATCCAAGGTAAGGCTTTCTACTCAATATTTGACTTCCTGACAATTGTAGAAAGCGTAATACGCACAGAAATACTAAAGTTTAGTTCTAGAAAATATCATTTTCTGGATGTTGAACGGGGAACCCTGCAAGTGCAGGACTGTTTTTCTTTGGGGCTTTTCAGGATCCAAGTAAGGGGATAAACTAAGCTGGATGTTTTATGAAAAATAAGTATAATTTTATAATATTTGATTTTAGGGAAATATATGTTTATATATATATATATATATATATATATGATTATGCATTATGTTGGAAAATATTGTTAAAAATGATGATATGTTTTGGACATATGTATACCCATTTTGTGTGGCATGAGTAGAAATTATGATGAATTACTATTTTCTGTGAACATGATAATATTATGGATTTTTATAATGAAAAACTGACGTACGGGCCGAGAATTTTATATGATTTTCCGGGGTACAAGCCGAGCTATAAATATGATTTGCCGGTGTACAGGCCGAGCTATGGATATATTTTGCCAGCGTACAGGTCAAGTTATGGATATGTTTTACCGGCGTACGGACCGAGCTATGATAAAATATGAAATGCAGGTGTACGGGCTAATGATTTTCTTGATGTACATATATATATGCCAACTGATGTGATGATATTGATTTGGCAATTAATAATATGAAATATCCATGTATCACAGTTTCATTATATGCTATATGTTATCAGAACCTGGTTGGCTCGGTTAGGCTAACACTTGCACGGTACCGTTGCTATGTGTTCATGATCATCACAATATTGTGTTAATGCTTCTGTACGGAGTAGCGTGAGGACGGATAGTCGATGTGGTTTTAAGAAGTGTGAGCACCCCTGGTGTACAGACCAGGTCTGGCAGACCCATCGGACTTACAAACTGTACTTTTAACTTGGCAGTGGTCGGCCAACTATTGTCAGGTCCAGCCTTCAAGCCACACAACCCAATCATGTGGGGGTAATACATAACAACAGTCAACTAACCTATTAGGGTTGCTTTCGTATTATTATTATTATATGAGATAAAATATGCTATGAAAATCCATTATGTTCTGCCATGTTATGATTATACATATTTTTCCCAGAAATGTTACAGACATATTTACTTGATACGCATTTATATGCTTTATGTATAACACGAAAAACTCATGTTGTCACACACTAGTATTAGTTTATCTTCCTTTATTGAGAGGTGTCTCACCCCAAATTATATGATCATTTCAGGAGCCCCTGATAGGAAAGCGAATAAAGCTCTGCTGAGATAGTTATTGCTGATCTGCCCTTTCTAAAGGGTAAGTACTTTGATAAGGTCAGATAGACTTTTGAAAAGTGACCCTAGGACATCTTTTGGGTTGTGTATTGTGTATATATAAATAAAATGGATGTAGTAACTCTAGTAATGTGATGAGTGATGTTGGGTACATGGTATTACATGATGTGTATGATTTTATGTTTCCTGCTGCTTAGGCTTCTGTGCTATTTTCTGATATATCCCTGGTACCCACGAGTTTAGGTTAATTATGATATGCTGAATTTACTATATTGGTTTTATTAAAAAAAAAAAAGGAAAAAAAAATGTATGATAATTAAGCAGGTCGTTACAGTTTGGTATCAAAGCCTAAGTTGTTAGATTCTGTAGACTTTAGAATGCAGCAGAAACGATACCAAAGTATAGGAAAATGATTTGAGATGTTGTTCTACAGTCTAGAGGCAGGACTTCCATGGTGATTTCTGTGTTTTTCTTGGAGTGACAATTTCAGGAAAACCATAGTAAACTATTGTCGGGTTATGTTCCTAAAATGTAGGACTGGGTTAGAAATAAGCTGAGAAGGTTAAGACAAGAGGTGAGGTTAGGTGGGTAAATTACAAGGATAGGATTTCTAAGTTATGTTTGTTGTTTTCATGATGGATCCAGGAGGAGATAATGCCCATGCGAGTGGCAATGATGGGGCAGGGCCCTCGAGTGCAGGCGGGACCCACTCTGACGCAATATTACGTAGCATGGTTCAACAGGTTATGCTTGAAATCGCCAGGAGCTTCAAGGAGCAGGGTGGTCTGTCGGCAGGCCATGGGTGCACTATAGAAAAATTTACTAAGATGAATCCTCCGCCATTCTCAGGAGGAGTCGATCCTGCAGCCGCTGAGAACTGGATGCAAGAGACTGAGAAAGTTTTGGCCGTGTTACAATATACCGAAGAACAGAGAGTTCTCTTCGCCACCTATAGACTAACAAGAAAGGCCGAGAGGTGGTGGACTGCTATGAGGCTTCTGGAGCAGCAAATGACTACGCCGATAGCCATGACTCGGGATCGGTTTAAGGAATTGTTCTTCAATAGATATTTTCCAACTACTGTCAAGGAGGCTAAAGTGGAGGAGTTCCTGAGTCTGAAGCAGGGACAATTATCAGTCCAGCAGTATGCGGCGCGTTTTATAAAACTCTCTCACTTCGCTCCGTATATTGTCCCTGATGAGGTGAAAAAAGCGAGGCAGTTTGAAAGAGGTTTGAGGCGGAATATATTCAAGCAAGTTGTAGTGCTAAGGATCCAGGATTTTGCTGATAGTCGACAGAGCAGCCTTGGCAGAGGTTGGTGAACTTCTGGATGCAGAAGAACGGGGGCAGAGGAAGAGATCTGCATCTTTGGGCTACCAACAGGGTCCTAGACAGAATCAGTGGAGGAGAGGAAACCATGACAAAGGACGGAGGCAGGAGACGGGAGGACGCGAGGTTCAGGTAGTGCAAGGCCCTCCAAATGTCAGGCTTGTGGGAGGAGACACTGGGGAGAGTGTCGTGCAGGTAGAGTTGTTTGCTATTGCTGTGGTAGACCGGGACATATGATGCGAGACTGCCCTACACCACCAGATGCAGCTCTTGCTCCTAAACCGTACCGGGGAGACTATCAGGCGCCACGTGGGGACCAGCAGAGAAATATGGCTCTAGTCAGAATGTTCGCTCTAACGCCAGATGATGCTAAGACAGCCGGTGACATGGTGACAAGTATGGTTATTATGTTTTCTTTTAAAATTATTACATTATTTAATTCAGGAGCTACACACTCGTTTGTGTCTTCGGAGTGCGCTAGACTATGTGGGGCAGAAACACGGTTGTTAGATACTGAGTTGTTGGTATCTACACCGACTAGGTCGGCAGTGAGGTGTAGTAGGGTACTTGGGGTTGTTTAGTTGATATTCAGGGAAAAATCTTATCTGCTGATCTAATAGTGCTGAATATGCATGGGTTTGATGTGATCTTCAGCATGGATTGACTAGCAGCTAATTTTTCTAGCATAGAGTGTCATTCACGAGAAGTGCTATTCAGACCTCCGAGACGAGAAGAATTCAAGTTCATGGTCGCGAGTGCAATCCCCGCCTCAGCTAGTTTCAGTTATTCAAGCCAGGAGACTACTGCTGAGTGGTTGTCAGGGGTTTGTGACAATTGTGAAGGAGATGTCAGAGAATGAATTGAAACTTGCTAGCACGCCGGGGTAAAGGAGTTTATAAATGTTTTTCCAGATGAGTTACCAGACTTACCACCTGATCGCAAGATAGATTTTCCTATTGATCTACTTCCAAGTACAACGCCGATTTCTAAAGTATCTTGCCGAATGGCGCCTGCAGAGTTGGCAAAATTGAAGAATCAGTTGCAAGATTTACTTGATAAGGGCTTTATACGACCTAGTGTATCTCCGTGGGGAGCTCTAGTTTTATTTGTGAAGAAGAAAGACGGGTCTATGAGGATGTGTATAAATTATAAGGAGATTAATAAAGTGACGATCAAGAACAAGTATCCTCTACCCCGTATAGATGATTTGTTTGACCAGCTCTAGGGTACACGAGTTTATTCGAAAATTGATCTTAGATCCGACTATCAACAGGTAAAAGTGAAAGCAGAAGACGTCTCGAAGACGGCCTTCAGGATCAGGTACGGGTATTACGAATTCCTTGTTATGCCATTTGGTCTGACAAATGCTCCTGCTATATTTATGGATTTAATGAATAGGATTTTTCATCCATATTTAGATCAGTTTGTTGTTGTTTTTATTGATGATGCACTGGTCTATTCGAGGAGCTATGAGGAGCATGAGACACACTTGAGGCAGGTTCTACAAATGCTACGAGAAAAGAAGTTATACGCTAAGTTCGGTAAATGTGACTTCTGGCTTGAGAAGGTCGTGTTTTTGGGGCATGTTATATCTAGAGATGGTATTTCTATGGATTCCAGTAAGATTGAGGCGGTAATGAATTAGGCTAGACTGAGGAACGTCCAGGAGATCAAGAGTTTTTTGGGGCTAACTGGGTATTACCGTCGTTTCGTTGAAGGATTCTCAGCATTGTCAGGACCTCTGACACAACTAACTAGGAAGAATGTTAGATTTGAGTGGGACAACAGCTGTGAGCAAAGTTTCTAGGAATTGAAGCAGAGATTAGTCATAGCACTAGTATTGGTCATCCCGTCAGGGGGTGAGGGTTATGTCATTTACAATAATGCGTCCTTGAAAGAACTTGACTGTGTGTTGATGCAGCATGGCAGGGTGGTAGCGTATGCTTCCAGACAGTTGAAAGAATATGAAAAGAATTACCCTACTCATGATCTTGAATTGGCTGCAGTTGTACACGCATTGAAGATTTGGAGGCATTACCTATACGGCAAGTGGTGTGAGATCTTCTCCGACCACAAGAGTTTAAAATACTTTTTCACTCAGAAGAAACTGAATATAAAGTAGAGAAGATGGTTGGAACTTATTAAGGATTTTGACTGCACTATCAATTACCACCCAGGGAAAGCTAATGTGATAACTGATGCGTTAAGCAGGAAATCTAGAGAATCAATGTTGGCGGCTATGGAGATTCAGTATCCGATTATGATAGATCTAAAGAGACTCGACATCGAATTAGTTGAAGGTGATCCTCAGGTATGTATCGCCAGTTTAGTAGTGCAACCTACTCTGCAGGAAAGAATTAAAGCTGCTCAGAAGGAAGACCCAGAATTAGTAGAAGTGATGGACAGGGTGCAGAGTGGTCAGAGGGAGGAATTCAATATTGCAGATGACGGAGTTTTGCGGTTCCGTTCCAGATTATGCATTCCTGCCAATACTGAGATCAGAAAGACTATTTTAGAGGAGGCGCACAGATCTTTATATACGGTTCATCTTGGTAGTACGAAAATATATAGGGATCTGCGAGAGTCGTACTGGTGGAGTGGTATGAAGAAAGAGATTGTCGGGTATGTAACCCAGTGTTTGACGTGCCAGTAGTTAAAAGCTGAGCACCAGAGGCCGGTAGGGCAGTTATAGCCATTATTTATCCCAGAATGGAAGTGGGATCATATATCTATGGATTTTGTGTCAGGACTGCCGACGGCGTTACACGGCCAGAATGTCATTTGGGTGATTGTTGACCGTTTGACTAAGACCGCACATTTCTTACCTATCAAGATCAGCTACTCTCTCAAAAGATTGGCGGAGATTTACATTCAAAAGATAGTTCGTTTACATGGGGTGCCAATATCTATTGTGTCGAATCGAGACCGACGCTTTACGTCACATTTTTAGGAGAGCTTGCAAGAAGCTCTAGGGTCTCAGTTATCATTTAACACCGCATTCCATCCTCAATCAGATGGGCAGACTGAGAGGACGATACAGATATTAGAGGATATACTCCGAGCATGCGTATTAGATTTTGGGGGTAGTTGGATTCAATTCATGTCACTGGTGGAATTTGCTTATAATAACAGTTATCATACCAGCATTGGCATGGCATCGTTTGAAACATTGTATGGTAGGAGATGTCGTTCTCCTTTATTCTGGGATGAGATGGGTGAGCAACGAGTAGCGAGTAGTGGGACCAGCAAAGCTTGTTCAGCAAGCGTGTAATAGATTCGGCTTATCAGATACAGGATAGTGCAGCTCAGAGCCGACAGAAGAGTTATGCTGATAATCGCCGCAGGAATCTGGAATTTGATGTAGGTAATCATGTATTTTTTATGTGGGTAATCATGTATTTTTTAAGATAGCTCCGTTGAAAGGGATTATGCGATTTGAAAAGAAGGGTAAACTTAACCCTAGGTTTATCGGTCCATTTGAAATTCTAGACAAAGTAGGGCCTACAGGTTAGCTTTACCACCTGTATTATCCAAGATGCACGATGTATTCCACATATCTATGTTGAGAAAATATGTCCCAGACCCTTCTCATATTATTAGTTATGATGAATTAGAGTTCAGTGATTCAGGGTGCATGAGGAGGTACCAGTACAGATTCTGGATAGGAAAGTGCAAGAGTTACGTAACAAAAAGATTCCTCTGATAAAAATTTTGTGAAGGAATTATGCGGTAGAAGAGGCCTCTTGAGAGTCCGAGGAACAGATAAGACAGAAGTATCCGCATTTATTTCAAGAAGTTTAATCAAGGTAAAATGTAAGTAGTTAGGTAATGTTTCTTTTGCAGGTACATGTAATAGTTTTATTAGTAAGTGGTATTTTAGTTTTGGGAGAATTTTATATTATTTATGTAATCTCCCAGGACTTGAAATGTAACCACGGTATTCCTCCGCCATAAGTGAGGTTAAGTAATAAAATAAGTAGACCGTTTTACTTTTAAGGGATGATGAGTTATATGAATAGCAAATTTCGAGGAGAAAATTTTATAAGGAAGGGAGAATGTAGTGACCCAGAGAAATTATAATATTTAAATAATAAAGAGGGAGGAAAAGGAAATTAAAAAGGGGACACAGTTCGCGTTCGTCGACGACGCGGCATATTGGCCTCGTCGACAAGGGTGCGCTTCGTCGACGAGCAGATACAGAGAGGATATTTGTGCGGCTCTGAATTTCGTCGACGAGGTGAGGTGGCTCGTCGATGAAGGCCAGTGTATAAATAGGTTTAACCTTCATTTTATGGCCGAAAAACCTGCGGGAATGTCTCTATCTCTCTCCTCATTTCGTTTTCCCTTACTTCTCTCTAAGATTTCGAGCCGATCTTGTGCCGGTTCAACGATTTGAAATCACCACGACACTCCTGGGGAAATTCTCTGCATATCTGTCAGAGTAGATCGTTGGTGGAGCTAATTCGGAATCCATCTCAAATCCAGGGTAAGGCTTTCTATTCAATATTTGACTTTCTGACAATTGTAGAAAGCGTAGTATGCGTAGAAATACTGAAGTTTAATTCTGAAAAATATCATTTTTAGGGTGCTGAAAGGGGAACGCAGATGCAGGACTGTTTTTCTTAGGTACTTTTCAAGAACCAGGTAGGGGGATAAACTAAACTTGATGTTTTATGAAAAATATGTACAATTTTATAATATTTGATTTCTAGAAAATATATGTTCATATATATATATATATGATTATGCATTATGTTGGAAAATATTGTTAAAAATGATGATATGTTTTGGACATATATAATACCCATTTTGTGTGGCATGAGTAGAAATTATGATGAATTACTGTTTTCTGAGAACATGATAATATTATGAATTTTTAAAATGAAAAACCGGCGTACAGGCTAAAAATTTTATATGATTCGCCGGCGTATGGGCTGAGCTATGGATATGATTAGGGGTGAGCAAAAGGTCAGTTCGGCCAAATTCGGGTAATTAACCGAATTAACCGAAAAATTCGGTTAAATAAAAGCATTAACCGAACCGACCAAATTGGTCACAAAAACCGAACCGGACCCGACCGAATTACCCGAACGGGTAATTTGGTTAACCATTTTAACTGATTTTATTTAAAATTGATTATTATACAAAAGTGGAAGAAGAAGAAGAAGAAGAAGAAGAGGAAGAGGAGGAACCGAGGACTCGAGGAGGAGGAGAAGAGGAAGACTTACTGAGTTACTGGGGTCCAGCCGTCCGGGTTTGCACGGCGAGCTGGTGGCCAAGAGTCTGAGACGCTGAGAACCGAGACGAGAGGCTGGACTCTAGAGAGCCGAGCTGCCGAAGACTCGAAGACAACGAAGAGGCCAGAGGGGATTTGCCGACTCTGACTCTCCGAGAGGTGGTCCGATGAGTCGATGACTCCGATGGAGAGGCAGGAGAGCTGCGGCCTGCGGGCGTGCGCCATGCGGAGCAGATCGGCACTCGGCAAAGCGCAGAGAAACTGAGTAAGTAAGAAACCCTAAGTCCCTACTCCCTAACTCTAATCCCCAATCTATGAGTCTGTGGACACTGGACCGTGAGTGTGCTTGTGTGAAGTGTGAAGTGAACGAAGGCACGAAGCCTTTTTTTCCCCCTAGGCCCAGGCCCCAAGCGGCCAAGCCCGAGTCGCCCGAGCCCGACGGCGCCGACTGCCCTATTATAAATTATATTAAAAATATAAAGTATTAGTAATTCGGTTAACCGATATTTTTTTAACCGTTAACCGAACCGAAACTGATTAACCAAAAATTTGTAGATTTTTAACTGAACCGGATTTTTTACCCGAACCGAACCGGCCAATTTCGGCTGGTTAATTCGGTTTTCACCGAATTATGCTCACACCTAGATATGATTTGCCGGCGTACGGGCCAAGTTATGGATATGTTTTGCCGGCGTACGGACCGAACTATGGATATGTTTTGTCAGCGTACGGGTCGAGCTATGGATATGATTTGCCGGCGTACGGGCCAAGCTATGGATATGTTTTGCTGATGTACGGACCGAGCTATGGTAAAATATGAAATGCCGGTGTACGGGCCAATGATATTCATGATGTATATATATATATATGCAAAATGATGTAATGATATTGATTTGGAAACTAACAATATGAAATATCTATGTATCACAGTTTCATTATATGCTATATGTTATCAGAACCTAGTTGGCTTGATTTAGGCTAGCACTTGCACGGTACCGTTGCTATGTGTTTGTGATCATCACAATATTGTGTTAATGCTTCTGTACGGAGTAGCGTGAGGACGGATAATCGATGTGGTTTTAAGAAGTGTGAGCACCCCTGGTGTACAGACCAGGTCTGGCAGACCCATTGGACTTACAAACTGTACTTTTAACTTGGCAGTGGTCGGCCAACTATTGTCAGGTCCAGCCTTCGAGCCACACAACCTAATCATGTGGGGGTAATACATGATAACAGTCAACTAACCTATTAGGGTTGCTTTCATATTATTATTATTATATGAGATGAAATATGCTATGAAAATCCATTATGTTCTACCATGTTATGATTATACATATTTTTCCCAGAAATGTTACAGACATATTTACTTGATACGCATATATATGCTTTATGTATAACACGGAAAACTTATGTTGTCACACACTAGTATTAGTTTATCTTCCCTTACTGAGAAGTGTTTCACCCCAAATTATATGATCATTTCAGGAGCCCCTGATAGGAGAGCGAATAAAGCTTCGCTGAGATAGTTATTGCTGATCTGTCCTTTCAAAAGGAGTAAGTACTTTGATAGGGTCAGATGGACTTTTGAGAAGTGACCCTAGGACATCTTTTGGGTTGTGTATTATGTATATATAAATACAATGGATGTAGTAACTCTGGTATTGTGATGAGTGATGTTGGGTACATAGTATTACATGATGTGTATGATTTTATGTTTCCTGCTGCTTAAGCTTCCGTGCTATTTTTTTATGTATCTCTAGTACCCACGGGTTCAGGTTGATTATGATCTATTGGATTTACTATATTGGTTTTATTAAAAAAAAAGGAAAAAAAAAATGTATGATAATTAAGCAGGTCGTTACACATATCGCTTAATGTAATTGAGATTGTTTTGGAATGTGATTTGAGCTTATCTATATCAAATTTGAATCTGTTAAATTCAACTTTTTGATAATTTGATAGTAAGAAAGTTCCTTACTTATTCCCCAATCCAATTGTGGCCTTCCTTATCTTAAAGGAGCCAATACCTAAAATTAAGTGATCAAATTTTTTTGATTTAAAAATAAATCCAAAATTAATTTTAATTTTTACTTAACATTTAGTGCATACACAAACCAGCAAACATCATCCCCTCTAACAGACACCATAACCCACCACAACACACCAACAAACATCTGCACATCCATCACCTCAACCCACCAATTCACAACCTTCCATTTTCCACCATAAGCATGTCTGTTTCACAGGCTAATGATGTTTGGCTTGGCAAAGCTCCCTATAGCCCAGGTTTCGTACAGCCAAAGTAAGGGATTGGTAAGGCCAAGGGGGGTCCTTAACCCCACATACAAGACATAAAAATTGCCTGATCCCCTCCCACCAGCCAGCAAAGGCTAAAGATTTTATAGATATTAAAACACACACACACATATATATATATTCTACTCATGTATGGTATCCGTAACTAGAATAGCTAGTCCCCAATATGGTTAAGTCCAGTCCTGTGAAACCTTAGCCACAAAAAAATGCACCCTAAGCACATAAATCACTTCACACTTTTCAAACATAGATTGAAGGATTCCCCTTGCTATGAATGCATTTGGAAGGATCTACTTTCTTCATACCTTGTTAAACCATTGTTTTAAAACCCAAAATGGACCAGCTGGTATGATCTGATTGGGCCAGAACTGGCCTTATTATTGGTCTAGCTTACACCCTTAAAACAATGTTTCTCAAAGCAAAGTCAATCCTGCCAAAACAAGGCAACTCAGCATGAGATGACATGACTGGGAGTCTGGGACGAATTAAACCTGAAGCCCTGCAAATAATGCACTAGCACTTACAAGAATAGCCATATTGCCTCCTACTCTACAGCAGGTTGTTGGAGTTAACTCTGTTAAGGGTGAGTCCCCTTTTTTGCTTCAACTTATTCTTTTTAAAAGTAAAAGTTGGGACTAATATGTTTGGTAAACAACATTCCCAGCTTTTAAAAGTTAATTTTTAGCTTTTGCAAGGAACTCTTAAAAGTTACGAGTTTGAAGCTTTTAAAAGCTAAATGCTAGCTTTTTCTCCAGTAAATTATTCTATTCCATTGTTGTCCCATATTTTTTTCAAATATTACAAAACTATCGATGCATTAATTATATTTCCTAAAATTATATATCCATTTTAGTCATTTAAAATGCTTTTAGGCACCTTACAACTTTTTTACCAAAAACTCAAAGCCAACTTTTTCTTTCTTACAGCTCCTTTTTCGCAGAGGGGCCAAACATTTTTGAAAAAAAATATCAAAAAGTTCATTTTCATCAGCTCCTTTTTAAAAGGTTCTTTTAAAAAGCCATAGGGGGGCCAAACTAAGCCTACGGGACCACCAACCAAAAAAAACCCTTTATCTCAAAACTCAAAAGGAACTTTTGCCTCCCAAACACCCCAATAGAGAGGAAAGATCACATCAATCTTAGCAAAATGAGAAAAGGAAAAGATTTAAAAGGATATTCCCCTGAAGTGTCCAAAGATCAAAACTCTACCATCACCCTTCAAATCCCTTTCTAAAATGAAACTCTCAAGAAAAAGGCGATATAACCTAGCAAAGGAAGAAAATAATGGTCACCCCCCCACCACACCCCACCCCCTCCCCTCCCAAAAGCACCAAAAATAAATAAATAAATAAATAAACATCTTCCCCAAACCTAAAATGATTCTCTCTCCCTCCCAAAATGGAATTTTGTTAAAGCAATAAAAAGGGATAAACTTGATAAATACACCTCCAAGGACTTTCAAGAAGTTGCGAACACCCCAACTACCATCCTCCAATTAAGACTCCAAATTACCAAGACTCGATCCACCTTCTTCCTTACACCTACAAACCACCTCCCACCTAACCGAACGATCTCTCCTCTCTCCTATACTTGATGAAAGGTAATTCCTCATAATCCTCTCCATCTTTTGAGCTCACCAAGGAACCTAAAAAGAGATAAATAATACAACATAATAGTTGAAAGGGTGTCTACCACCCAAAGAAAACAAAGCTCCTCAACCTTAGACACCACTAGATCACAAAAGGCTAATGAACAAGGCTCCCCACCCCCCAGGAGGTCCTAAATTGATGAGAGTCCATTCTAGAACACCAGACCTAGCTAGAGAAGTCATCTCCAAAATCCACCCAAGACTAAGACTAATGGACCCCACACCACATTTTTCTCAAATTAATTCTAAGACTTGAGACTTCCAAAATTTGCAGAATAGGGCAAATGTTAGCAAAAGAGTCAGTGTGGTGATCTAAGAAAATCATGGTATTTGCAAACTGCAGATGAGACACTACAACCTCCTCCTTGCCCACCATTGACACCTCTCACCCCCTATCTACAACCCTATCTATCATTTTACTCAAAACATCCACCACAAGGACAAAAAGAAAAGGGGATAACAGATCCTCTCGCCTAATTCCCCAAGAAGAAAACAACAAATCTTTAGGCTGCGCATCAACAATCAATGAAAAATAAGCATTAGATAGGCATCCCCCAATCCAACTTATTCACCCCAACTCCAAAACCTTTCCTCTTAAGCACCCTAACCAAAAAATCCCAACTAGCCCTATCATAAGCCTTCTCAAGTCTAATTTAAACACAATACCACTCTCCTTCTTATAACAATCTACTTCCCTCCCACAAAAGCACTTTGTGCAAGAAAAATAGTATCACAAAGGACAGAACTCAAACTATTAGCAAGCATCTTAGCTATGATCATATACACACAATATATTAAACTAAAAGGCCTAAAATCTAAAACCTCAATAGACTTATTCTTCTTTGGCACTAGAGAGATGAAGGTACAGTTCCCACCTCACAGCATCCCAACACTCTTTGAGGAGAAAAAAAAAAAAAGCCATGTTAAACCCAAGCTTGAGAGCCTCATCCCTCTCAAGACTAAACACTACCGCCCCAGCCTACTCCTCAACCTGGACATTTGAACATCCAAAACAGGACTCCACTCCAAGCGCTCAATTATAGGTCAGTCTAAATCTTCCTCACAAAGCAAATGTCTAAAAAAATCAATGATCTCTTGTGCTACCATCCTGTCATTAGTCACTATTAACCCACTTCTTGACTCCATTTCACTTAAAATAATAATAATCTTCAAAAAATAATATTCAGAGTCATTAGGGCTTTCTTCTACTATGGGGTGGGTGGGAAGAAAAAGATTTATTTAATTGGGATATTGTAGGTCTAAGAAGGAGGGGGGTTTGGGTATTTACAGATTGGTCTCTACGGACACAGCTTTATTGGGTAAATAGCTTGGGGAATTTCCTTTAAGAGGAGTCTTCCCTTTGGCACAAAGCTATTAAAAGTAAATTAGTCTTACACGGTAGTGGGTGGGAATGTGGGACATTAATTACTTAATTTGAGGATGAGATGTTCTCTTGAGAGTCATTGGAGGTTATTCACAGATATATCTAAGTTTCATTCCTTACCATGGTTATTGAAATCGCAATTTGGATCATAGGATTGTACGATTCTATGATCCAGATTCACCCAAACGATCCAAGTTGCAACAAAAATTGGAATCAAGTAGAATCGGTAGAATCGTAGAATCATAAGTAGAATAGTACAGATCCTACTCTGTTACCTGGATACGGATTTTTTTTCCTTTTTAGGCTTCAATAATGTGGCCCAATACATGTTTTTATTCGCCTAAAGGCCCCAAAAGGTTTATGTTTGGTCCAAAGTCTTCTAAAACTGGGGCAAAATGGCTCCCAGCCTCCCATCAGGGAACAGATTCAGCAGAATCTGCACCTGATTTCCCAGAGTTCGACACCTCAGTCCTCTACTCATTGAAATTCAGCAAGCCTGCACCTGAATTTCTCTCCTGTTCGACAACCAGAGAGCCCTCCATCTGGTGACTGGTGTTTGATCAGCAGCAGCTAGCCGTCTTGTTGTTTGATCAACAGTTCTTTGGCATTCAACAACCAGAGTTCCTGTGGTTCAACAAAAACTCAGTCCTCTTCCTTCAATGGTGCTCGATTCGATCCTGCATACCCTTCCAATGAAGCTTGTTAGAATCCCAATTCTAACAACCCTTGTTCCTTGCACCAAATTTCTTGTTGGAAATGAGAACCACATTCAGTTTTGGGAAGACATTTGGGTAGGTGATTATGCGCTTTCAATTTCTTTTCCTCATTTATAAAGGCTGTCCTCATTGCATAATGGTACTATTTCTTACTTCTTTATATCAAATGGGAATAAATTCTCTTGGGATTTTCATTTTCCTAGGTCCCTTAATGATAGGGAGGTGTGGAGCTCACCGCATTATGTTTGTTGGTGTGTAGTCGTCCTTCCTCCAGGACAGATTTCCAGTCACAGGTTCTTGATTCTCCAGGGGATTATTCTTCCAAATCTTATTTTGAGCAGTTCACCGATACAAACATGTTTTTCCCGCTTCACTGTACCATTTGAAAGGACAAAATCCCCTCAAGATTAAGGTTTTTATTTGGTTTGTTGTTCTTAGCAGAGCTGGCACTAACAACTTGTTGGAGAGTAGGAAGCCCCTCAAGGCTTTATCTCCAGATGTTTGATCTTTATGTTTTGATAGTTCAGAATCTGACTCATTTGTTCCTTAATTGTTCCTTCTCATGGAGGATGAGGAATAATGAATTTAGACTTGGAGAGAATTGGGTGTGTCTCAACTACTCTCAAGTTGATAGAGGATCCATTGGCTATCTCATTTTCAAGCTACAGGAGGAGTACAGATGGCTCAATATTGTGGAGGTGTGGGTGTTTTGCTGTTTTGTGGGGGGATTTTGTTGGAGCAGCACATATGTATATTCACAGGGAAGAAGATGTCTTTGTCTGTATATTCACAGGGAAGAAGATGTCTTTGTCTATACTTCAGGATAGGATATTTGGCCTCATTGTGGGCTTTGAAGCTGGCTGTTTCATAGGATTGTCTTTTTCAGACTTACAACGTGATTCAAGAGCAACCCTGTTTTGATGTTTTCTTTTTCTGTTCTTATATATTCTAAGGAGCATTTCTGCCCTGTTTTGCACTTTCTCTTCTCTTTAATAAAATTTCTTATTTTTCTGTTAAAGCAATATTCAAAAAAAATATAAACTAAAACCACCAGTTCAACCACCGGTTTGACCCACTGATTTGACTAGTCCAACAGACCCAGTTACATCACTAGATGGATCACCAGTCCCACTTTTAAAACCATGCCTCAAACAATCCATACATATGCTGATAAAGAGAAGAGAAGAAAAACGGAGAGGGATGAGGAGAGAGTGAGACAGTAACCTACTGAGTAAACACAATTTTAAATTATAATTTTTTAAAATACGGACAAAATAAAGCAAAACTGAAGTACATCAATTGTGCTAGCCATTAGACGGTAAGATATTTACCGCTTTGAGATAACTCTTCTCGGTCAGGAACCAGAACACTCACAGCATTTGCATCAGCAGGTATGTTTGCATTTCTTTTTAGAACAATCTTTGACAAACCACGCACATGTTTGCAACAGTTCCTAAAGAAAGCAGCCAATTTCTTTAATCGTGCACCATTCGAATCAGCTGCAGCGTGAAAAAGGTGGCTTAAACCAACTACAGAAGCTTCAATAGAACCAAGAAACTTTTCGACAAATGACCATGGTTCACACTGATTAGCCTGCTACAAAAGTAAAGCACAAATAAAGAATTCTGCAAAGAACCACTTGCTTAAATAGAGCCAGCAACTCTACCCCATCATCATCCATAAATACTTGAGCTGGAAGATTGAGAGAATCCTCGTGCAGAAATACATCTACATATTAAAGTAAAACTATTGCAGCTTAATAACTAACATAATTTAATGCCAAAAGAGTATAGTAGAGCATCATACACCAGCTTGACTTACCAGCAACAACACATGCATGGTTGTGCAAGCAAGCATGTGCTTGCAGGTAGATACACACAAAAGGAGATAACACAGAAAAGGAGATACTCACAGCTACATGCATAGATTTTGGTATGTATGGATTTCTGTAGGCATGCACTCCTGGTATTGAAGCCACCAAATGTCCAATTGCACCGCCAAAGTCATACTTCGCTAACTCTGTGATCCAGTAGGCTTCACTAGGTACATCAATAACAAGAGATGCCATAAAACCAGCCAGCTGAGCAGCAAAATCAGATTTTGAATTTTGATTTATAACAATATCTGAGATTTGGGTAAAAAGAGAACAATAATCAGGTGCAGTTCTGCAAGGAAAATCTTGCCACCAGATGGTATTGGTCACACAGTTCCACTGCAATATTCAGAAAAAACAGATAAGCAGCACCGCAAAGAGAAATAATATTGAACTGTAATAAAAACAAAGAAGTATTGGACACCCATTAGCAAGGCCTTTCCCCATATTAGGACATACAAATGAACACAATAACTCCAAATTCTTACCAACTCAGAATTCAAATTTCATGCACTTTAGTTACAAGTACACAAGACACATTTAGGCAGCAATTACACTTGCTTCCTTAAAGGTCAGCTCCATTCAAACCTACACTCGTGTTGATATTAATCGGACGGACAAGAAATTACACCTATGCCCATAAAGGACAGACAAACTAATTCCCCAATTATCTCTCCCTTAATTAGTGTCATCATATAGGTGTCTAACACTCCTCCTCACGTTGGTCTCATTGTCCATAGATGTCTCCCATGCCATCCTGCACACAAGAGAATGAAAGATCCTAGTACTAACTACTAAGACCTTCAGTAAAAAGGGCAAAGAAGTTATATTCCAATTTTACATACGAAAGACGTAGAAATCCATCATTAATTTTGTTTTGATCAAGTGCTTGTCAATTTCAATATATTTTGTTTATCCACCAATGAAAGTACAATTCCTGGAAGTAGACGGGGGAGGAAGAAGAAGAAGAAAGAAGAATGGAGAAGGTAAGATATTTGCAGAACAGCAATGAAAATAGAACAAGTGGAGAAGAGAGAGAACAAATATCGGAGGCAGAGAGAGAGAATGAAGAAAAGAAGAAGAGTGGGGGAAGATGGGGGAAATTGAAATTGGCTCTGACACCAATGATGCAAGAAAGCATCAATGATCTGCAGTCATTGAAGAATGTAGGAGAAGAGGATAGAGGGAGGAAAGGGGAAGAAGAAGGAAGAGAAGGAGAAGAGAGGGGAGATACAATGGGGAATCACACATTCACTTTCAAATTCAAATTCAACAATCAATTTCTACGTGGCTTCCACACACTAATTTTAAGAAAGCCAATAACACATGAAATTACACATGTGCCTCTAGAATTATATGAAATTACAAGCATGCTCATAAACGCAAATATTACAAACAAGCCTCCAAATACACATAATCCTATATTAATTAAACTAAGTACGTAATAAACTATTGACTAAACTCAACAATCCTTGATCCAATTCTTTCGAATGAGTCTCGAACAACATGGTCTTGCTTCTCATCCTACATCACATACTCTTATTCTCACCTATCAAAAAAAAAACATATTTTTGTGGAGTATACAGGAAGTGTTGGCATCTGGTATGAACTATAAACACAGCGCATACAGAACTCCTTTCTCTAAGTGTCCACAGAAGACCAATTCATTCACCTAACGCAGTCATAAAACTACAAATGTGGTTCACATCTAATGTGGTTGTAAATTAATTACAATGATGTATATTTTATATTCACTTAACAAATGAAAAAAAAAAAAAAAAAACAGAAAAATAAAGAAAAGAGCAGATATTCACACACTAGTTTTTTCCAGGCCATGGAGCGCACATTACGTCATAATTGTAATCCCTCATTTCAGGCTTTCAGCGTTAAAATATATGAATCAAAAGGAAAAAGAAGACGCATCATTCTCATAAAGTACCAGGAGAAAAATGCAGACAAGACCTCCTGCTAAGTGATCACCTGCTTTGCCACTAAATTTGCAGAAGTAATGATGACACGAATACTATCTTGTCTTTGCAAAACAATAAATTTTGGATGATGGCAAGCAATGCCTTGTTTTGTGCGGTCATTACCGAAGGCAATGACCTCGGGGAATGGAGGATACCTACAATCAGAGAAGGATAATATTAGAAACCTATCATACTTCAGCAACTTTGCAGATTACCTCTAATTTTTTTTTTAATATTTTTTTTTTCTTTTTGTTACAAATAATAAATATAGGAACCTCAACTTACACAACAACTAGGTTCGGAAAATCTGGGTAAGGCACTGCTGATCTTTTATCAGGGCTGGAACTCCAACATCTCTCAGAATTATGACATGCAATTGTCACAGGCAAATGGCGGGGAATCTCACAGTGTGATAGGAACCTACCGAGAAACCTCTCTTAGAAATAGAAGTAGATCTAAACTGAATCGCAGCCCTGATCTCACATAAATCTCAGGGAGAGAAAAGCAGTTTAAAAATGCTAAAATTTTCCATTAAAAATAAATGTAAACGTGCAATTAGAATATATGGACTCGATCTGACTTGCAAATAATTATTCGTTAACCCCATAAATTACCGGCAACAAGAAGGAGAACAGACGAAGAACAAAAAGTAGCCGTGTGGACCGTGGATCATTACCATAAAACATCGCATGTAAATGTTGCACTAAATATTCGCAAAAGGCCTTCAACAGGATGAAGAAGCTCTGGCAAGGAAACAACAGTGTGAGGGCCGAAAGAACCATGAACCATAGACTCAAGGCGATTCAGATAGAATTTCTTCCCGGGTGGGGAACAAGAGTGTGGGCGGTTCTTATTCCGATTGCCACCGTCGGACTGAAGAGCGTTTCCCCTACCCAAAGAATTCAAGGATGCAGAACTGGACTTGCTATCGGAAATGACGTTGCCAACAACGGGAACATCGTCCGTATAAACAACCCTCTGGACAACAAAACCGATGCGAATCCCGAGACTGCAAACACCATCATTTCCAGCACAAACAAGCAGAACCTCGTCTCCATCAGATAAGCCGGCGACGGTATCTCTTCCAACCCTAACCCCATTGACAAAAACACCATTTAAGGAGTGGGCCCTAACCCTGACCCGAGAACAGGAAGGAGGGTGCTCAACCTTCGGTTCATTGTTGATAACGGAATCAGGAGTAGGGGAGAAGAAAGCGAAGCCGTCGGAAATAAAAATCTTGCGGAGCGCGGCGTGGAAGGAAAGCTGGCAGTGGCGCCTACTGACTCGAGGGTCGTCGAACAGGAAGTGGCAGAAGCGGCGGTCGCGGCCGATGGTGCAAGCGGTGTGGGGAGAGAGAGGGATGAAGTGGGAGGAAGAACCTGTACTAGTGGAAATCAGAGGGACGTCGAGGCATTTCAGATGTAGAAAAGCAGTGCTGCAAACTTGCTTTGGTTTCTTCTTCTCAACAGCAGAGTGGGAATCTGGTAATAGATTTGTCATTAACAAGGCGGAGATGCGGAGAACAAGATAGTCCCAGCGGATTTGATTCACCCAATACCAACAGCAATGGCAATGGCAAATTAAATCCAATGGAGGCCAAAGGTATACTAGCCGCAGGAACGCGCAATGCGGGTTCTCCACGGCTGTTCAGAAGAAGAAACCAAAGCAAGTTTTAAGAAAATTATAATTGGAATATGCACGAGTAGTTTTAAGAACTTTTAAAAAAAAATTTATGTATGGGTAGTTACAGAGGATTTTTTAAAATTTTTATGGCTAGTTTTGAGAACATTTTGAGAATGTTAAAACCAAACCATGAACTGACCCAGTTTAGTTTGGCTACCAGTGGACCAATGTGGCTTGCGCCTTTTCTAAAACCATGCACGTCTAGTTGAATACTTAAAAGAAAAAAAACAAATTTGATCAGACCTGTTTCGACCTTTCAAAATTAGATTAACCCTGTTTAGCTTAAGTAAGCCACCAAACCATAACAATTTGGGTTAGTTGTTAAGTAAGTAATGTCTAATCTGACTTTTCTTTGCGACTAAACCGGTCCAAGAGCCAATTGTCTCTTGCTTAGAATTTTTTAAATTAGGATCATGTAGCTCATGATCAAAACAGTTCAATTTAAAAATATTAGGTGGGATATATTATTCTCGTCTCTTGGTTGTCTCTCCCTACAATTGTTGATCTCAAGAGGCATAGAATCATAGCGATGGTAGGCTTTTATATTAAGTCAGTTGAGAAAGCAAAATTTAGAGAATCAAAATTTGTTGATTTTATAATATGTACGAAAAATCAAACTAAATCGAAGAACATTGAAAACTAACCTCCAAACCAACTGCACTAATCAATTTGGTGGTGAGGAAAATCGAAGACCTACTGAATCCGAAAGATCTACACAGAGACCACTTACATATGCTTGTAGACCATCGAATTTCAAACTATATCCCCTTCTAATTGCAAACTACCTACTTCTAATATTGCCTAGTAATTAAAATGAAGTTTCAAATCATTAAATTAAATATAATAGTACAATTGATTCTATCACGCCCTGAACTCGGTAATGGGATCCAGGGTGTGATGTAGTAACCTAACACGTCCCTATATCATACAAAACACACATAATACTATAATGAATGAGGGTCCGATCCTGTAGGGTTCCCGTACACCGAATACACTTTCACATACACAACATATACATCATGGAAAAGTTCATTCCATACATACATCGTACCATACCAGAGTCTATACAAATAGAGTCTAAGCTCCATATTACAAAACATAACCCAAGGTGCCTGCAATACCCAAAACGACAACCCTATTACGGTCCAAGTACTTACACAAGTACTCTACGCAATTAACCAACCACCACGCTCCCAACACTAGGACACTAGTTCCGGTTACTCGAACGACCTAAAAACATGTACATACGATAAGGGTGAGACACCTCTTAGTAAGGCAGAATCAGGTTATATCAGTGTGTGGCATATGAATGTTATCATGACATAAAACATACACAGTCCACTTCCAGTATTTTTACAAAAACAGTTTCAGTATAATTATCAACACACACATGATCAATTAACCCGGTGTTGTCACACCCTTCGACGCGAATCCAACCCGCATTACACAGTGTCCCCGGCACATGGCGTAGCCCCAGGCTCCCATGGCATCGTACCGGTACATCTGGTGGATTCACGCCCTTCGGTGATCAGTCGATAAGAGGGGATATTTCACGTCCTTGGATATAGAGCCGGACACTCTTGCCACTGGCAGGTGGTATTTTACACCCTCAGATATAGAGTCAGACATTCTTTCACAACCTGGAACGATTCGGAACACACGTTCCTATATCTAATTTCAGCAAATCACAACTCAATGCATATTCATATAAATAGTTCATTCCACACTTATTTGGTAATCACAAAATCATGATTTTCAAAATACAATTTAAAACAAGTCAAGGCACGACCATCTCCATAACACAATATACTCAACAATATATTCACGGTTTTCCAACGAAACCAGAGATGCAACCCAATGCCCCCTCTTCCCAAAACTGTAATGTGAAAACCCCATAATTTTTACCCATAAGATTTCCCCAAATAAGTAGTCAAAACATACACAGGATCATAAACCACTGTTCTACTGAATATGATTTCAAAAATAATCGATATAAACAGAATTCTCTTACCTTTCCCCGAAAATCCAAACACAAACTCTACGACTCCTAAATAGCGAAACGAGTTCCCAAAACCTATAAATCACAATATGATAATTACTTACAATCCTACTCTCTACAAATCTACCGAAACGGAAATGAAAACCGAACCTTACCTCAATTTTTGGGTCAAAACCCGAAAACCTCAAAAGGAAGATTCGTTCCACAAAACATGTAGAGATTCCTTCCCTGATCCTCATAGTAACGTCAGTTCGTCGATTCTAACGACGAACGACAAAGAAATCTAGAGAGAGAGAATGGAGCTTCGAGTTATAGAGAGAGAGAGAGAGAGAGAGAGAGAATGAGTATTTTGATATCTTAAAAAAGAAGCAAAGAAAAAAATATTTATAGAACCTTTGAGCAAGCCAATCTCGTTGACGAGGCGGCGTCTTTGTCGATGAGCCAACGAAATAAATTCGTCAACGAGCCTGAGATTTCAAGATTTCCCAAAACCTCTTGGCTTCTCCTCGTCGACAAACCTCTGCATTTCGTCATCAAACAATAGAAGGGTTTTCGTCGACGAAAACACTGACTTCATCAACAAAGCCTGCTCAAATTACTGTTTTACCCTTTTCTTATTTATTTATTCTCTATCTCACGAGTCGAGTTCTTACAGATTCTAACTTTAGTCCTTATCTTCCAAGCACCATAGCAACAATGCCGATTTTTTAAGAAATGAAATAGCCTAAAAGGCTATAATGCAAGAGGCAAAATGAAATTTTTTTTATTTATTTATGGAAGAATTGATTATCCACTCAATTGAATATTTTAAATATTTAAAATATTGATTTGCCTTAATCCATAAAACTGTCAGTGAGTCACTTTAGAATTGCTCTTCAAAGTTGAGTGGAAGTAATGGTGCGATTCAGAGCCCACTTATAGCGTGGGTTGGTTGGATGCATATCTGTAGCTGTGAAAAGGAGATCGTCTTCAACCTCTGATTTAGACGAACCAGCATGTTCTCTACTTTGTTGAAGACGACGACGTAGACAATCAGGAGATGACGTCAAATCGGACGACAAATCTGTGAAAGCGCAGATATGAAATAGCAACAAGTTGATTGAGGAAGATGACGTCAGAAAATTGATGGAGACGCCGATGATAATGCTGAAGACTTCAGCGAAAAACAACAATAGAGACAACAACGTCGGAGGTTATTGATAGCAGAGACGAAGATCAGATAGGCAGCGAAGAAGTGACGGTTCCTTCGTTGTCGTCGATGGCGGAGCTTGTGGTGAGCTCACCGGACAATCGGAGCAATGGTTGGACGAACAAGCTCTGATACCATGTGAAAAAAAAATTAAAGGAAGAAGAATATAAAAAAAATAACTCTGTTCAAAATTGTGTATTTTACAACAACTTACAACCCCTATTTATACTTGCAATTGGGGAACAATGGAATAAATACAAAATCAATCCTAAATTAGTTTTCACGCTCCTTTCAATAATAAAGAGATTTGTTGACTTTTCTTAAAAGAAAATATCACGTAACTAGGGCCTCATGTTTGCTCCTTGATTTGTGGTCTTCCTCAACATGCTTTTTATGCCATTGAAAATATTATTGGCTCTTTGTTGATGGCATTTGGGAGTTAATTCAGTGTTTAGTATTATCATGATAGAACTATCTTTCTTGTCATCTATACTAGGATAATAATTTGTGGTGTTAATTGATCATTAGGTTGCATTAATTTATGGGGATGGACTATTGAAGTTGATTGTGAAACTATATTTCCAAAGAGTGGCATAAAAATACAGTTGGGGCATAAGTGTAGTGGTTTACTATTTTAAATGTTACTTCAGCAGGACCACCTTTTGAGCAGATGGTTTTGTGTGACAATCGGATTTTTTTGTTGTTGTGTAGGTGTGATTTCTTCATATTTTTAACCCATTTGAATTTGTTTGCGGGCTTCTTTCCATGCTAAGACGGCTCATCCAAGAAAAGTGCTAAGGGCGAGATTGACAGCAAAGCAGATGAGAAAGGTAATGATTTTTTGCAAGATTGGGATGAACCCAATCCGTTTGATAAAATGTTAGTGTTGGTATTTCCTTGAAGCACTTGCAATGTAGATATTTCTTTGTAGATAAATTTGAGGGGATATTATTGGGGTTCTTGCCACATAGATAGCAGAATATAAATCTGTTTGTGCTGGAATTATTCTTAACATATTAGTTAGCTAATGCTCTGAAAATTCAGTTCTGCCACTGCCCTGTTCTATGGTTTTCATCAAGCTAGGTTTTATATGTTTTACAACTCATCTTATCAATTTTGGAGCGCATATTGGAATTAACAACAAATTTCTAAAACCTATGAGAAACAAAATAGAGAAAGTATACATGCTAAAAAAAAATCAATCGCACGTACAAGACAGTATTTACGTGGTTTGACAATTTTGCCTACGTCCATGGAGTTGTAGGAATTTCACCATTATCAGGAAGAAAAATACAAAGAGTGCGGCAATACAAAACTCTCTCTCTCTCGCTCTCTCGTGAAGTGTGACCGCTCAACCCTAATCACCCAAAAACAATGATTTTATATGCTGCGGACAAGGTTCTAAATGGGCTACAAAACAAGCCCAAAAAATTTTTTGGGGGGCAACCCACAAGTACGGCTTCGCTCCATGGACTAAGCCTTAGGATAGAAATCTCTTATTAAAGAAAAGTCGAGTCATCATCTAGATTTAACGCAACTAGGCTCCACAAAAGCCCAACAAATCTCCCACTTAGAGACTAGTTCAATCACCAATATCGACTGCAATCCTCCAAATGAAAATCCTTCATCCCTGCAACTCATCCTCCTGTCCTCAAACTAAAAGACCAACTGAAGCTGCACACAGCTTCAGCTTCTCAATAGTAACACCCTTAGTCAACATGTATGTCGGGTTCTTAGATCCATAGATCTTCTCAAGTATTACCAGCTTATCTTCAATAAGGTAACGGATAAAGTGATATTTTGTCTATATATATTTCGACTTTGAATGAAAAGCCGAATTTTTGGCAAGAAAAATTGCACTTTGACTGTTACTGTGTAGAATGCCCATCTTCTGTTTCTTACCCAATTCGTCTAAGAAACCATGTAGTCAAATTATCTCCTTTCCAGTTTCAGTTGCTGCAACATACTCAGCTTCTGTAGTAGACAAAGTAACAATCTTTTATAAATTTGAAGCAAGATATAGTTGTACCACCCAGAGTAAATACAAAGCCAGTAGTACTTTTTCTACTATCATTATCACCGGCAAAATCAGCGTCTACATAACCCTGCAGTTTCAAACTTGTACCTGTGAAGCAAAGACATGTATCTAATGAACCCCTTAGATATCTCAGAATCCACTTGACTACCTCTCAATGCTGCTTTCTTGGCCTACTCATGAATTTGCTCACAACTCTCACTACATGTGCAATGTCTGGCCTTGTACACACCATAGCATACATCAAGCTGCCAATAGCTGAGGCATAGGGCGCCTTGCTCATATGGTCCATTTCTTCTTCTGTCTTCGGTGACTATTCCTTGCTCAGTTTGAAATGACTACCCAAGGGTGTGCTCACTGGTTTAGCTTCATTCATGTTGAGTCTGCTAAGAATTTTCTTCACATACTCTGACTGTGAAAGCTTCAATGTACCATTAGTTTTGTCTCTAATGATTCTCATTGCAAACTGTTTTGACAATTGCTTTTTCAGATTATTAATCTACTCAATGTTAGACCCTGCAATAAGCATATCATCTACATATAACAGTAAAATGATGTAAGAATTATCAAAGAACTTAACATAACAACAATGATCAGTTTCACATCTCTTGAACCCAATTTTATGCATAAAACTATCAAATTTTTTATACCACTGTCTTGGTGTTTGTTTTAGACCATACAAGCTCTTTCTAAGTTTGCAAACAAAATTCTCTTGTCCTTGTACAATGAACCCTTCTGGATGAATCATATAGATGTCTTCCTCCAAGTCACCATGAAGGAATGCCGTTTTCACATCTAACTACTCAAGATGTAGATTTTCTACAGCCACCATTCCCACTACCAGTCTAATTGTCAACATCTTCACAACTGGAGAAAATATTTCTGTGAAGTCAATGCCCTCCTTTTGCTGGAACCCTTTGACAACCAATATGGCTTTGTAGCGCTTGCTACCATCATGTTCGTTCTTTATTATGTATACCCACTTATTGTGCAAAGCCTTCTTCCCTACTGGAAATTCAGTTAGTTCCCATGTCTGATTCCCCAACAAGGAATCCATCTCATCCTTCATGGCTAACTCCCACCTGCTTGAACTTTTATCCTGCAAGGTTTCATCATAACACTCTGGCTCACCACCATCGGTTAGTAGGAGAAAATTTAGAGTAGGTTAATAACGCTGTGGAGGTCTAATGGTCCTGGAAGATCTACGGACCGCAGCTGCAGGTGTATTCTGATTTGCATGTGATTCGACATTCTCCTTATCATCTTCACCCCTTTCTTGGACAGTGCTTTCAATCAACTCATCTAAGTTAACAAACTCAGATTTCTTCTTATCTATTGTTATGACATATGACACTGCAGTTGACCTGTCATTGTACATAACCTATTCATTAAATATCACATTTCTACTTTTGATGATTTTCCTATTTTGTTCATCCCAAAACCGATAGCCAAATTTATCATCATCATAGCCAATGAAATAGCATATTTTGGACAATGCATCAAGTTTACTATGAGCATCAGAATCAATATGAACATAAGAAACACAACCAAAAACTTTTAAGTGAGAGAACTCTACCTCTTTATCGCTCCAAACCTCTTTAGGAAGTCTGAACTCCATGGAAACTGAAGGTCCTCGGTTTATTAGATAAGCTGCAGTACTAATAGCATCAACCCAGAAAGTTTTTGGTAGTCCAGCATGCAACCTCATACTCCTAGCACGCTCATTAAGAGTTCTGTTCATGCGCTCAGCCACACCATTCTATTGTGGTGTCCTAGGAATGGTCTTTTCCATTCTAATTCTATGTGCAGCACAATACTCTCTGAACCCTCCATCTATGTACTCTCCTCCATTGTCCGACCTTAAAAACTTTACTTTCAAACCTGTCTCTGTTTTAACCATAGCCTTCTACTTCTTAAAAGTTTCAAATACATCATATTTATTTTTCATAAAATAAACTCATACCTTTTTGGTTGAGTCATCAATGAAAGTAACGTAGTACCTTGAACCTCCAAGGGATGCAATAGGAGAAGACCCCCATAAATCTATGTGCACTAACTCTAATTTTTCAGCTTTCGGTATTCTGCCACTTTTCAAGAAACTCACCCTTTTCTGTTTTCCTAAGATGCAACTTTCACACAAATCAAAATCAACAGACTTCAATTTCGGTAGTTTCCCCTTTGACAGCAGCATCTTCATCCCTTTCTTACTTATATGACCGAGTCTACGGTGCCATAAGCTTGTATCAGTACTTGTTTCAGCAACTGCAATTGTGTCTCTTCGACTTGAGGTGTAACGACCTGCTATTTAACTGGGGTTTTTTTTATACTATGATATTTAACATGCTCTGATACCATACTGGATTGGACCCAATCATTAACCTAAGCAGTAAGAAGCGGAAATCAAATAAACATATCCATATATAATTATATACAATACCAGAGTGCTAATAGGTTTCCCAAAATACACATATTTGACTGTTTCCCTAATATCCTAAACCGATGAGGCTATACAAAAATACTCCGAAAAATATACTCACTCTCTCTGACAGGGCAGTACTATGACCTCTCTATCTGCGAGCCCGATCCGCTCACCCAACTGGCTCACCTGAAAAATAATTCAATACTGGGATGAGCCAAAGTTCAGTAAGACGAAATATGTTATTACTAGTATGTGGCAATTGAGCTACAATACTGAAAAAATCTATTACTATATAATCATGTATCATTGAATCTATAAGCACAATACTAGAAATATAGTCTTCATCTTTTACCTGTTGTTTAACATTTCTGTACGTTAGGTTTCTATTCAAAATACTACTAATATATATATATATATTTTCTGTTTCTGTAAAGCTGTATAAACATAATAATAACTGTAAACTTTCCTACGGATAACTGTGTGTCACGATTTAACCCTTCATGACAGGGTTGTGCGGCACATAGGCGGGATTTACCCTGGCTAGCCAACCAAGAATAAATCATTATACTCCATAGTCTCATCAGCCCTCCTCAACCCATATCTGATGGGGAGCCTATCCACTCGTGGGCTCTATGCGATCGACCTTTATACCACGTATTATCTGAATAGGTGGTTGCATTCTATAAACTGTATGTAGTTACGGTACCGTGCTCTGTAACTGTATGGTCCAACAGGGTCTAATATTATATAATACACCTCTATATACAACTATTTGTTTTACCATGATTCTGTAATAACTGTATAAACCATGATGTTGTGGAAAACTGTATCTCTATATCAATTGTGTTTCTATAATTAATTGTAAATTTATATGTCATGGTGCTGTAAAACCGTATAATCATGGTATTTCTGTAATGGCTGTAAAATACATTCACTATCTGTATATTCTGTAAAACACTTCTCTGAAAAATACTGTAAAGTATGTTTCTATACTATATATATATATATATTCTCAAGCCACACAGTAATTTTAAAACATATTAATCACACTTGATAAACTGTATAAGTCTCTGTTGTAGAACAATACTCTGGTGAAACATTTATAATTTTATACTGAAAACATTCTCAAATAACCTAGCATAGCATATTTCCCTTACCTGTTTCCTGCTAAAAATCCCCTACTATAACGGGTCCAACACCCGCAGGGTTCTCCACTCAACACCCTGAAAACCATAAATCTCATAACAAAATATCAATATTTCTTGGCCTACATCATTTCTTACAACTGTTAGGAAGCCAAAAACTGAATAAAAGAACTTACCCTAGATTTGGGGTGAATTCCAACTTTATTTCACCAACGATCTACTTTGGCAAACTTGAAAAGAACTCTGCTATGAGTGTCATGGTGGCCTCAAATCATCGATCCGGCGTCTAACGGGGCTGAAATCGAAGGAAGAAGGAGGAGGGGCCGTAGAGGAGAGAGAGAGAGAGAGAGAGAGAGAGAGAGAGAGAGAGAGAGGGTTTCGGCTGAAATTCTGTGATTAAAAATGATTTTAGGGATATTTATACTGCGGGATTCGTTGACGAGCTACGTCATCTCGTCGACGAGTCCTTAAGGAAATTCGTCGACGAACCTTACCCGTCGTCGATGAAATTCAGAGTAGCCCATTCTTCTCTCGGTATTTTCTTGTCAACAAAATGGGACCTCGTTGACGAGATCCGGAAGACCTTCGTCGACGAATCCCTGTATTCGTCGACGAAGTCTACTGCCTCCTTCTATTTCTGATTCCATTTCTCTCTCTCTTTATTATTTAAATATCATTATTTTTCGAGTCGTTACATGAGGTCATGTATAGAGTACCAGATTTATTTCCACAAGCCAATACTCTGGCTTCCTTTGTAACCTTCCAAGTGCCACCAGCAAACAATATTGCATGCCCTTCATCATCAAGCTGTCTGATAGAACTCAAATTTCTTCTCAGATCAGGAATATGTCATACCTTCTCTAGTAACCAAATAGACCCATTGAGCAACGACATCTGGACTTTTCCCATACCCACAACATCCAAGGTTGTACCATCAGCCAAATACACCTTACCAAAATCTCTTACTACATAGTTCTGTATGATATCATGGTGTGAAGTGGTATCAAACGAAGCTCCTAATTCCAAAACCCAATCATCAAGTGGACTGTTTACTGCAAGGAGTAGTGCATCTTGTACCTCTTCTGTTACAGCATTAACAAAATCATCCTCATTCTTCTTCTTAAGACTTTTACATTGTCTCCTAAAGTGACATGTTTTCCCACAGTTCTAACATTGTCCCTTTTGGCCAAATCTAGATTTACTTCTGTTTTGATTATAGTTTCTGGATTTTGTTCTACCCCAATCTGAATTTCGATCATTACCTCAACCTCTTGTCTCAAGGTATAGGGCAGAACCAGATCCTAAGGTTTCACCCGCATATCTTCTGCGAATCTCCTCGGCTAGAATTAAATCTCTTATATCATTATACTTCAGTTTTTCTTTTCCAGTAAAGTTGCTTACTGCCATCCTCATTGCCTCCCAACTGTTTGGCAACGAAGCCAAAACGATCATTGCACAAATCTCATCATCAAAATCAATTTCTACAGACGATAATTGATTTGTGATAGTATTAAACTCATTCAGATGTTGTGCTACATATGCATTATCTGCTATCTTCAAATTAAATAATTTCTTCATTAGATGTACCTTGTTATTTGCTGACGGTTTTTCATACATACCAGACAAAGTCTTCATCAGATCTGTTGTAATCTTTTCCTTCACAACGTTGTGTGCAACAGACCTAGACACAGTTAATCTTATAACTCCCAGTACTTGTCTGTCAAGGAAAGTCTATTCCTCGTCCTTCATAGTAGCAGGTTTTTCTCCTAGAAGCAACAGATGTAACTTCTTCCCATTGAGATAATCCTCGATCTGCATCCTCCAAAATCCAAAGTCTGTGTCATCAAACTTTTCTACTCCAGACGCCTTTCCTGCTTCCTCTGCCATTGCTCTCACTCGAACCTAACCCTAGGCTTTGATACCAGTTGTTGGAAATTAATGACAAATTCCCGAAACCTATAAGAAACAAAATAGAGAAAGTATATACGCCAAAGAAAAACCAATCACATGCACAAGATAGTATTTACTTCGGTTCGGCAATTTTGCCTACGTTCATGGAGTTGCAGGGATTTCACTATTATTAGGAAGAAAAATATAGAGAGTGCGGCGTTTCAAATGGGCTACAAAATGGCCCAAAAAATTTTCTCGGGGGTAAGCTTTCGCTCCATGGACTAAGCCTTAGGATAGAAATCTCTTATTAAAGAAAAGTCAAGTCATCATCCAGATTTAACGCAACTAGGCTCCACAAAAACCCAATAGAGTATGTGTTCAATTTTTTCTCCTTCACTCTCTTTAATTTAAACCATTTCAGGGCTTGGAAATGCTTGTTTTGTGTTTCAATTGGCTGCCTAATTCTGTTTCTTAGGGTTAAAACAATCTCCTTTCTTCAAAAATTAATGACACTCCAGCAATCCATATTGTCATCGAATTAGAATTTTGAAATTCATCCATATTTGAAAATAAAATTATCTCTAAAACCACAATTTATGCATGCTTCTGTTTTGCAGGTTTGACATTCAAAATCTAAAATCCTTCACTAAAGAATTCGAACATTGTAATGTATGTTTTAATCTATGCAATCATTACTCTAATGATAGCTTTCTCACCTAATGCTCTTCATTTTATGTTATCTCACATATTAATTTGTCCCGTCCCACCCAAGCTCAACGTTGCATTGTATGAGGAATCAATATAATCTAACGTCAGGACTCCATTCTGTCAAGGAAAACTTAACAAAATTTATGATTGTATGGAATCATCACCAGATTATCAGGACGTATGAATACAAATTCAGTTGTGGCCTGTTTCATTTGTCAAACTTTACCCAGGCAAAAGTTGAATGAATTTGTGCCAATCTTTGGCTCATCCAAAACATTATGGAGCTCCCACTAGTCAACTTAATCCTTCCCAATCACATCTGGTTTCTGTTCTTTAAATCCCAAGTGCAAAATAATCAGTTCAAGCAGGGCAGTGGCTACACTGAGTATAAAAGATACCCTTTTGTGTCTTATAATTTTGAAGCAGGAACTGCTCTACTCATCTTGTTTCACCAGGTATTTTCAAAATTTACAAGCTTCCTAATCTTTCACTCGTCCAATGGATCTTTACTTAATAGCGCTGGAAAAGAAACAGCAGCCTGACATGACAACCTGATTTACACTAACATGCAACTTCAAATTTAGAAAACCAAGCTTTAAAAAAGAAAAGAACAAATTGACAGGATCTCTAACAAGATTTGAGCCTAGGAAATGACACCGGTAAAAATTGACCAAAGTTGAACAAGTAGCCTCTCTTCTCTGCTTTCTAATTTTCCGTCCCCTAATTTTCACGTCTATTAGGAGGCTTCCTGCGAGGAGCAGTAGCAACTTCCTTATCATTCTCTGCTTCCTTTTCTTGGTTGGTTGCTTCATCATTTGAAGTCTCAACCACCCCAGTGCCATTGGCGTCTTTGGTGACACTCCCCTGCACAAAAATAAACAATTGAATACCTAAGATTAGCTGACAACATCACACAAATAAAATAAAAGCCATAATGATGCAAGGGAGCTCAAACACTCACTGGCTTCTTCCCACCAAAAATGATCCTAAACAAAACTGTCAAGATAACAACTGCAGAGGAGACAAGGATGCTGATGGTAAAGTTTGGTTGCTTCTCTCCCTTTTCAATGAGATCCTGCCAGAAATGGATCACTTCAGTAGATGTTCTACAAAACACACTCATCTATTGCAGACTAATTGCAACATGATACTCACGAAAATTTGAAGCTTGTATGCGCTCAAGAAAGGAATGTCCCCAATCTTGTACAGGAGGTCAAACACCTTCTTCTGCAAGAATTTATACAAAGCCTTTCCATAATTCCACATAGAACAAGGGCAAAAACTAAAAATCAAGCAGCCGAACCTGCCCACTTACCTGGAAGCCAGAGAGACCTTCTGGAAGACTAGCAGCTGCATCCTCAGCCTTCTGTTGCTCTTTCTCTACATCAAATTTTGGCTTCCACGCAGTCTCTCGGTAGGACTCCGCAGTCTTCTCGTCAGTTGCTATCAAAATATTGTCAAATAATATACCATCTTGCATTGTCCAAATCTCAACACCAATGGCAGCAATAGGCTCAAAATCAGGTTTTTCAAGTTCAAAATAATCGGGATTCGGTATCTCCTGGGGCTTCCAAATTCCCTTGTAATTCAGGTTGTCAGTGAGAGGAGCATGCCATTTTCCCTTGTAAGCTGGATTCCTCTTCATTGGCCTCTTCCACTCGCCACAACCAGGAGCTGTCTCACACTTAGGATTTTCAATCTTTGGAGCCTCCCATTCACCGTCCTCTTCATCATCCCAATCTTCTGGTTTTGATGCATCGGGATCATCTATCTCCTCAGGCTCCTCATCCAGCCATCCTTCAGGTTTTACAGCTTCCACATCTTCAATTTCCATGGGTTCATCCTCATCCCAATCATCTGGCTTCACTGCATCTGGGTCAGGAATTTTTTCCCTCTCATCCCAGTCCTCAGGCTTTTTGTCATCAGGATCTGGAATTGACTTGAGAGGAATTAATGGTGGGTCAAAATCTTCATTTGAAAGGAAATTCGCCTTCTTCTTCTCCTCTCCGTCAACCAGAATGCGCAACTCATTATCAGGTTTCAAAATGGCCGTGTATACATGAGATAGTTTGTCAGATGGGACAGATGGTGGATACTTGAGATGATGCTCCATGTAATCCCCATTCTTGGGGTTCTTATGCTTGAGGATAAAGTGCACCTTGTTTGTGGATCCACATTTGTCAGGTCCAAACATGATAGAGTAAGGAGACTCATTATCAAATTCTCTGGGTTCCCATCTAGCCTCTTGAGATCGGAGGTATTTTAGATATGCACCACCACATTCAAGTCCATTTTGGAAGCGAGTCTCAAATTGTAGGACAACAGTTTTGTCCTTAAGACTCAGTGGCTCCTCAAGTTCTTTCACTATAGCATACTTCTTAGCATTCTCACTCACAAGAAGCCCATAGTCATCATGTCCCTCACTCTTGGCATGCTTCCATACACCTAAGAACAGGGAAACTCATTAAAAATTCAACTTCACAAAGAACCAAGTGGTTTGAATAATATATAATAAAAATGTAAGGATGAATGCGACATAGCGTAGTTAATAAAATATTATTACAAGCATTAATGTTCAAAAACAGGTGGAAAATGACAGTCATGTCAGTCGCATAAAATTTAAAATTACAATGGAAATGTACTATGGTACACAAAAATGGAGGAAAAAATGAGGCATATTTCATGTTTTATCTATAAAATATAAAAGCAAAATAAATAAATAAATAAGCTGAAAAAAATTCACTAGAATACATTTTGTGGCATTTTAAGATAATAACATACAGTATCCTTTAGATGAAAGAATTGAAACAACCACCTCACATGAACTTTAACTAAATTAAAACAGATTCATCCAAGCAAAAAACATGATAGTAGTGTAACGCTCCAACTTGGGTTTGGTAGGGAGAATGCATCTCTCATCCTCCACCTGAACCAAACAATAGGGGGGGCGGGCCTTATCGGACTAATGACTGGCCCCACAGACTAACACGTGTCTTTTTCAGTATGTTTTTTCCTCACTCGCACACTTCCTGAGAAACTTCCCAAAAGGTCACCCATTCCAAGATTACTCCATGAGTCAAGCACGCTTAACCGTGGAGTTCTTATGGAAAGGCTCCCGAAAAGAAATGTACACCTTGTTAATATGGGTAGTAACATTAAATTCTTTTCAAACCTTTCTTCCACGAGGTAGCACATTCTCCCCCACTTACAGAACGCAACGTCCTCGTTGCGAACCCACATTTCCAAACTCAAGCGATGTGAATCTAATCACACTTCCGGTTGAGTAATTTCTCTGATACCATTTTGTAACACCCCAACCTGGGTCTGTCAGGGAGAACTGCGTCTCTCGTTCTCCACCTAGACCAAACAACAGGGGGGCGGGTCTTATCGAACTAATGATTGACCTTACAGATCAACACGTGTCATTTTCACTGTATTTTGTCCTCACACACTTTCTGAGAAAACTTCCCAGAAGATCACCCATTCCTAAATTACTCCAAACCAAACACGCTTAACCGTGGAGTTATTATGGGAAGGCTCCCGAAAAGAAATGTGCATTTTGTTGATATAGATAGTAACATCAAATTTTTTTAAACCTTTCTTCCAAGAGATATCACAAGTAATGTCAACATCGTCACAAAAGACAAATGAAAAGCCAACATAAGGGGTACCTTGCTTGCAAAGGTCACTAAAGGATTGACATAAGGTCACCAAGCCTAAGAGATATTTGATGGGGGGAAATAACTGGTCATCAGTAATTTGAGGGGAGGAATTTCTTTAAAATAGAAAAAGGACAGTTGGGGGACTAAATATAAAATTTATCCAAAATGTAGTGATTTGTAGGATGTAGTGGTGTTCTACACAAAGTTTGAAGGGTTCCCAACTGTAAAAGTTTCTAAATAAAGGGCAAAAATATATTTATCACAGAGCTCGGGAGACAATAAACCCCACTACAATCACCCCTCTTTTTCTATTCAGTCTCTCCCTCTCTCTCTCTCTCTCTATATATATATATATATATCAAAGCTGCCCTTGATAATAAATGAGCAACACAAGCAAAAAAAGCAAGGTACTTCCCCAGAAGTCTTTTTTTCCATTTTTTCCCACCTTGCAGAATCCAAAATACCTCCACAGGAAACTCTAGTGGTTGTTTACTAAAATTTGCGTAGTAAAACAATGCAAAAAATTGTTGAAAATGACTAATGCACTTTAATGCACCAAATATGCCTCTGCAGGAAACTATTGATTGCTTACTAACGTGTGCTTGTTAAAAACAACAGAAAATTGTAGCAAAAAACTAAGATGCTTTACTGAGTTCGGTCAATACTGTAGCAAGAATGGCTTCAGTTATGACAATAATAGATATCAATTCTACCACCACCTCAATCAATTATTTTTCATCTGTTTTAAAAGTTCTTTTGTCAAAAGTTGTAAGGGGGGCCAAACTAAGCCTAAGTGAAGAATTAACATTGGGAAGGGGCAATAGTTTGAGGTGATTTGAGGGGCTTTTTTAAAAAAAAAAAAGAAAAAGGACACTGCACCAAAAAAGCCTTCAGAGGAAACTACAGATTGCTTACTAAAATGTGCTAAAACAATGAAAAATTATAGTCAATAACTCACATGCTTCACTATGTTCTGTCAATACTGTAGCAAGAATGGCATCAGTTATGACAAGAATACACAATGTTAATCCAACATTTTATTACTAACCAAACACCAAACTTGTAATGCATGCGTAATACATCTTCGGAGAATTTTTTTAATTAAATTAATTATTCATTAGATAAATTATTTTTCTATATCTCTAAAAATAACCATAACCTGCCCAAGATTATGGTCGGCTGGTAAACAAATATGGTCAATTGGTAGTAACTTCAATGGAAAATTGAATAATTTTCAGCATAATGCAGAACACATAATAAAGGAAGTTACACGATCAAATAAAAGGAGAATAAAGTAACAGCCTCAGTCTCACATTGTAACTAATTAAATAAATTATAAATGAGAATATTCAAAGTTTTAAGTAGATTTTACAACATGGCACCTCAATAGCATGTGTGACATGTGTTTTGATGACATCAGCAGGTTCAATTGACTTTTGAGGAAGAGAAAAAAGAAAAGCATTAAAATAAAGGATCAGAATCGTGAGCAAGGATATCATCTACTGCACGGCCAAATGCAATTAAGACTTCACTATTCCACCAATACTTTTATAGGATTATTTCAGATGGAATAAAAAGTGGACACCAAAAAAGTTATAGTTGCCGTGGAACGATTATGAGTTAGATATGAGAAATTTTTGTTACTTATAAACAGTTTACCAGTTATGGGATGGTAATATTTTCATATATAGCCATCAGCCTCGTCGGTAGTTACGGCTTAGGTATGAGTTGCATAATATTTTGCAATATTGCCATTAGCATGGTACAATACTGGGTCAGTACTTTTACATGGATATTTAGGGGAATAAGAAGGGATCAGTGCAGTTCGGGAATCTTCCAGTTTCTACACAGTTAATTAAGAATCTATGCATAACATCAGACAACTATTTTAAAACTAGTCACACTTCTATAAAAAGCATAATGGGAAATAACCCCTAGAAGCATAACAGGTCAGTTATGACTTAGATATGGGATATTTATGAATAGTTATAAACTTGATAGAATGCAACATAATACAGAGAGGGAAATGCCTGCCACCTCAATACTTATAGCTAGATGCATATATATAAATGGAAGATATACATAATTTACTTGAAAATTTAAAGAATGATTTTCAGAAAGAAATATTATTTATGAAGCGGATTTAAAAAACAAGTTTTCACACAAAAAACAAGCACATATGCGCTATTTGTTCAGCTAGAAAAATATATACACAAAATTTGACAATGTCCGTTAAGATAAGGAATTGGCAAAACATTTTACTCTTCACACATTCTAACATAAAGGATTCGGTAATCAAATAAAAGGTTGTAAATGGATCAGTTTGAAAATAAATGAATTTCTAGTCATAGAATATTATTCTCAATAGTGTACTAGACTTATACCTTACTAAAATTACAAGGTTGGAACAATTTTGCAACCCCTTTTGCTGAAATATAAGAGATTTTAACCCCAATTGAAAGCAGTATGTTGAAGGAAGTTGATACTGTGAAAACATTTATAATCATTTTGTGGAAATTTTATGGAAAGAGATTAAATGCAGTCATGAACTAACAATGTCAACATCTTATCATCTATCACATTGCTGATTAACAACTAGTCTGAAAACACAAAACAATAGAAGCAGCTCAACGTTGATTAAAATAATACAAAAAGCTTGGGTGCCTACACTAGATGTGTGATATCTGTTGGCAGAAAAGTCATTGTTTATGCGTGATCTTCCTTATGCGTATTTTAGTCAACTTTGTAATGTTTATTGGATTAAGTAAAATTTGAATTATTTGAGAAATGGAGAAAATAGTAACATACATAAGAGTCTGCAATAATTTTTGTGTACGACCAAAATATTGATGCCTGTTGCAGCTGCAGCTAAGAATTTATTAGGATAGGATAGTGTAGTCTGCACACGCATTTCAAATTTTAAAGAACGAATCAAATCATTAGAATGTGGACAGGTTTTTTTTTTTCTTTAAATTAGAATCGTAGAGAATTTCTTTGAAACAGATAACGATCCACATAGAAATATCAATAATATCATGATTTCGATTGAAGGTCGAATGAATGGGCAGCATAAACGAGTAGTTTCTTAGGAGTTTGGTTCCTTAGAAAATGAAAATGCCCAAGGATGATGCATTCACAAGTCTCATTAGAGTGTGTGCGTGTGCGTGTGCGTGTGTGTGCGCGAGTTCATCCTGAAACTTGTTGCCCATAAACGATAACAGAAAGATGCACGTCTCATCGCGCAAGCACATAACAAAGCATGAACTAGAGATGAATGTCATAGGATTTCCTTCTTTCAGAAACCAGCAGGCAATGACAACAAAGAAGATATGTACAGCAACGGTATATAAGTAAACGTAAAGAAGAAAGCTGGAAAGAAAAGAATGCTGGAGAGAGAGAGAGAGTATATAGATACGACATTAAGGAAACAAAACAGATCCATCCAGAATGAAACCTAACCTTTGTAGTCTTCTTTGGTAGACACGATCCAGCGGCCATCAAATGCTTCGTCAAACGACTCGTAAAAGATCTAGAACCCCACAACACAAACAGAATTTCAGAAGAAAAAGAAAACAGAAATAAACAAACCGTACAGCATAGATTGGATTGAAGGAGGAGGAGGAGGAGGGAGCTAGGATATCAAGTAATTAACTAAATAATTAAAATAAAATAAAATAAATACCGTATCATGAGAAGCGGAGAGCTGAGAGGTGAGGCAAGAAGCTATGATGAACAAGGGCAAGAGCATCATAGACTGCAGAGGGACTGGTTTCCCCTCTCCCATTTCTACTATTACTAATCACTGAATTTATAAATTCAAATCTCAGTAATGAAATTTCAATTTCCACTGCAACATAAACACACACACACACACACACACACAGGCTTCTTCTTCCTTCAAATATTTATATAGAGCTAAGAATATTTATATAGAGCTAAGAAGTAGGTTAGAGAGCCCTACACCTTCACGGCTTCGGCTTTAGACTTTAGTGCAGCAGGAGGAAGTCCTCCGCATTCATTCATATACAGATTCTCTTTTTTCCTTCGAGCTGTTTCGGCCAATAACATTACCTGCCACGTGAAATCAACCAATCACTCCCTGCCACATAAGAATCCAGTGCTTTTCCCATCTCTTTATTATATTCTTCACATTATTATTATTATTATTTAATATAAAAAACAGTAAATATGACCATATCACAACGTCACATGCACGCGTTTTGATCCATTTCCCAAGCCAAAACGACTCTACATTTTTTTTTTTCAGATTTATCATTCTTAGCTTAGCTACTTTATTTTCATAATGGGATTGCCCATATTAAACTTTTCATTTTGACAAAAATTATTTTTATAAAATATTAATTAAATAATCATTTGTATCTTATTAAAATTTTTTATTTTGTAGAGAAAAGTATAAATTCATAAAAAAGTTTATTCACCACCCCTCTAGACTCAACTCTATGGACAATAGATAATAATATGTAAATTTATTGATTTATATTTTATTCACTAACAGTGTCTAATGCATTAGGTATAATTATTATTATTATTATTATTTTTAAAAAAATTTCACTTTGTGGAAGCAATATTCAAAGCTAAGAATGCTTATAAATTTGTACACATAAAAAAACCTTACCATTAATAATTGAATTAATAATTTTTGTTAATCATTGATAATAGAAATAATAACTTCAATAACTATTATAAATAAAAATTTTGAAAAAATAAATAACATAATTTATATTTTAGAAACATGCAGTAATAAAATGTTAGTATTTTGAAATCTCCTAATAAATTTATAATTTAATTTTTGTAACCTCCAGTAATGATTATAATAACATTATTTGCAATCGTTAATAGTAATTGAATTTATTAATTTATTTTTTATTCACTTATGTCGCGAACCTGCATTAATAAAATAATTAGTATTTTAAAATCTCTCCATAAATTTATAATTTAATTTTTGTAACTTCTAATACTAATTGTACTAATATTTTGACAACCACTAATAATAATTGAATTTATTGATTTCTTTTTTATTTACTTATATTGTTAAATGTTATTGAATGCTAGTAGAGAACCTGTGCTATGCACGAATTATGAATTTATAAATGGACTTCAAATACTAACTAAATTACAAGTCTTCTTTTTTAAAAATTGTGAAATTTAATTTTATTTCGAATTAAAAAATTTAAATAACTAAATGATCCGTTTTTAATGTCTCTCAATCAAGTCTCAACTTACCATTTATAAATCTCTTAAATTCACGGATACTCTTTCTCTCACTATTGTTAGTTTTGTTCATTTTGACAGTGAATGACTCTAGAGTCACTTCCCTAAGAGACATAGAGAGGGAGAGAGAGAATGAAATGAGGGGAGAAAATTTTTACTTTCGAATATACCCCGTTCTCCTATAGGAAATAAGTATTTGTGTTTTTTATTATTTTTAATAAACTTTTTAAAGAAAGAATTATATAAGTATAAAAAGTAAAAATATGCACTTTTCAATCTGCCTCCACCTATCTAAAAAAAAAAAAGCATTTCATGTATTCTTTAATTGCATATAATGAATATCTGTATTGACCATTTTGAAATACAGAAATAAGGATTTTTTAACATATTTTTTTCTTTTTAAGTTTTCAAAGAATTAAAAGAAAAATATGTATAAACATAAAACTAATGTTATATAATAAGTCAAATACTATTTTTATAGGAAAAAAAAGTTTTTTTTTTTCTAGGAAAGGCTTTACTGATTAACTTTATTTTTTATTTTTAATGATTAATATAAAGTATGTATAATTAGCATTAATTTTATAATTATACATATGATATTATGTTTCAACCACTAGATTGATTCACTAGTTCGACCAAATTCGACTAACCTAGTGACTTTTCTAGATTGGTCACTGATTTGAACTTTAAAATTATGGAGCAATATAACATTTACACATTCATTTACAACCCATTTGGAACTTGAAAAATATTGGAAAAAAGAAAGGAAAATAAGAAGGATTCTATTTTTTCATTTTTGGATATAAAGGAAAATGAGAAAAATAAATAAAAAATATATCAAAATTGATTTTTCTTAATTTTTAATATCATACTAGAATAATTTTTTATTTTATATGGTATTTGATATAAAGAGAAAATATAGTCGAAAATGAATTTCCTTCTTATTTTCTTTTCTTTTCATTTTACAACAAGTCCTCTGTGGTTTATTAGCTTACCCTACGAACTGGTGCAACAAATTTCCTCAAGACTTATCTCCCCTAGGATACAACAGTCCGATCTAAATTGTATGACTCTCTTCAATTCTGTACAAACAGAGGAGTCCAAAACTCTATAAAAAAAACATCTTTCTTTGCTTGATAAACTCTCTAGACTCAAAAGAAAAATGATAAGATGAGAATGAAGATAATTGGTTTATGTTGTACTAATATCTCAAGGGTCTATTTATAAGCACAAAATGATTTTTCATTTTCCATGTACTTAATAAATAAGTTATATATATATTAAATAGATACAACCCTAGATTCAAGGTACATTCATCTAATTAACCTTGTGCATTTAAGAGATATATGAATAAATGAACCTAATCCAAGATAAATGTAACGACAAAAAAAAAATAATAATAATAATAAATAAAATAAAATAAAAATTAATTAAATTAAGAAATTTGAGGATTTTGGATATATATATAAGTATATATAAAAGTTTAAAGTGTGGATAAAGGAAAGGTAAAAAAAAAAGAGGAAAACTTAAAGGCTAAGTTTCCTGCTGGAACAAAGTAGGAAGAGGAAAGAAGAAAAAAACAAAATTCTTTTCAAGCGCAAAACAGGAAGGAAAGAAGAAAAAAAAAATTCTCTTAACTCACGTTCTCCACTCTTCTTTCTATGATTTCGCGGCGGATTCTCAACCAATTGGAAATCTGAAAATACCACTAGACTCCATTCTCCGTCACCGACATATCTACCTAAGTGGATTTGTCATTAGAGTAACGTAGGCAAATCTCTTGAAGTAAGACAAATTCTCATTCTTACCTCATTTTTTGTTAAATTTTAAGTCAAATTGACGATTGGACACCACCACGAGAATTTAGGGATGATTCTCTACAAATCTAGCGAAGCGAATTTCTCGTGGGATCGTTGTAGAAATAGCCCAAAATTAGGATAAATGGGTTATTTAAAAATTAATTATTATTTAATTATTGTAAATTAGGAAATATTAAAATAATATTTTATTGGGATTTGATTGAATCAGGGTTCGAGTGAGCGCTACGGGTATAATTTTGGGAGCCCTGCAGGTGTGATTCAAGGAATCAGGTAAGGGGGAATAAAATTATATCAGTATTTTATTAAGATGAACCGGTTATTTACGAGTGTATGAAATTTATTATTTATCTATATAATTTTTAGAATCGTTTGAGTACTAGAAAATGATGATTTTGTTTAAGATTTATATTTGGGATAATTGCATATGATATTAAATTCATGTGGCATGGGAGAAATTTTTTCTAATAAATTGAATATGAATTATTGTGGTATTTGGGCTTGCATGTGGGGGCGATTGGAATTATTATGATATGATGAATTAATTGTTATGCTTGACTCCTGTGTGGAAATATATTGATCTGTTAGAATACTGTGTGAGAAATGAATTGATTTGTTGGATTCCTATGTGGAAATGCATTGATGCGTCAGTGTGAACTAACTGGTTTGGTTATTCGTATGCATCTCAATATAATGTTGGTATGAGGAGGTTGTTATATTGCCTAAATATAAATCATGATATGACATTGACAGGTCGAGGAGCTTGTCATATTGTTATTTATATGGGGTTGGACATTGGTAGGTCGAGGAACTTGTTCTACTGATGTATGACGGGTAGGTCATGAGGATTGGATACTGGTGAATAGTGGTGCCTGTGTGGGCCATGTGTTGCAGAAGCTGGAGTGGTGCCTGTGTGGGCCACATTATATCATGTGTGGATAATGGCGCCTGTGTGGGCCATGTTATGTACCCTGTGTGGGTAGTGGTGCCCGTGTGGGCCACGTTATATCTTGTGTGGATAATGGCGCCTGTGTGGGCCATGTTATGTATCCCGTGTGGGTAGTGGTGCATGTGTGGGCCACGTGTAGATAAGAAGTACGTAGGTGCCTGTGTGGGCCACGTACTGACATGTATGCAGTTGCTCTGTGTGGACCACGTACCGAGGACATTGGAAGATGAAGTATGAGATGCGTGATTCCTGTGTGGATGTGTTGTGCACATGTGAATTTAATTATAACATAAAAATAATGGTATAACATATTGTGAATGCATGTGTGTGCATGCGGCGAGGTAAACATACCACTGAAGGCTTACTAAGAAAGGTGAGTGATCTGCTAGGTAGTTCCTTGATATCAGTGCAAAGGGATGCTACTTGTATGGGCGGGTAGACATCCCGATTCTCGAAAACCTTCGCCTTTAAAATAATAAAGATGTGTATACTGGCGGCGAGATAATTTTTCACCTGAGGGCTTACTAAGTAAGGTGAGTGCTCTGGTAAGTAGTTTTAGTATCAGAGCAGAGGGAAGCTACTTGTATGGGCGGATAATCTTCCTTATCCTTAGGGACTTTGGCCTACATAAAAATTATGTACTTGTGCATATTGGATGTGTGTATGATATTAGATATCGGGGATGTTATTAATGGTACATTTTTTTCAGTTGTTATTGATATTATGTGAGAAACAGTTTATTTTGATATATAAATATTAAAACTCATTTCTCACACACTGTTATAATTTATTCCACCCTTACTGAAAAGTGTCTCACCCTAGTGGATTAACAATTTTTCAGGTTCTTCTGGAGACTGGGTTTGAAAGCCTAGGCTGGAACTATTTTTGCTGGTTTCTTTTTGGAGTATTGTGAGATACTGATATATGTATAAATATATTTGTACGGGATTACATTTTAAATGCTGGTTGTGGATATGGATATCTGGATGTTGTAGTGTTCGTTTTTGGGTTGTTATAAAGAACTCTGGTATTTATTTGAGGTTATTTATTTATGTTCCGTTGTGTGCATGTTAATTATGGTATCGGATACAGGTGATTGGAACACGTGGCATTCGGGCCCCACTTGGCGGGTTCGAGGTGTCACAATACATCTTCATCTTTTCAAGATAAAATAATAATATACATATTCTTTTCCAAGATAAAATAATAATATTAAAAAAATATTAAAATACACTAACAATTCCCCCCTCATTTTAATTTTATGTATGTATCATGCATGTAGAGAGTTTAACAAACAAAGATGAACAATTATGCATAATGAAGGTGTGCTCTGCATTGAACATTCACTTAACGAACAATAATCTTTACTCCAGAGTCAGTAGTGGTCTCAGACTTGAACTATGATTGCTTAAGGGAAATAAAGTATTACTGCTCACACATAACCACTCAGGTGTTGACATGAGCTTTAATAGCCAGCACGTTTCGGCGTTGTGCTTAACCTAGTTTCATGAGCATATTTGAGAATAAGCCCAATTCTCATAGAGAGCGGCCCCACTCCCATGCTCACATAGGTGAAATCTATCAAGGGTGCTCCTGTAACTCTGACACTCCACTCATAAGAGATACATATTATCATTAAGAGTTTTAAAAAGTTCAACCTCCTTCGTTACAGGATAAATGCACTTACACCATAGGGATGAGTTTTAAAAATAATAGTGCATTTCTTACGACCACCATATGATTCGTTCTTCCCATTAAACTCAATTACAGGATCTCTGGCCCTTGGGTTGGGTATCCTCATACGTGGTTCATGATTATACGGGCTTTAATCCCATCCCCCTCGATGTATTCTAGACCCTTTCTCTTGCTAAGGCCTTAGTTAATGGATCCGCAAGATTTTCAGAAGATTTTATATAACTCACATTAATGATGTCACTACTCAAACATGATCTCACAGTATTGTGTTTTCTTCTTATGGGTCTAGATTTACCATTATAATAACGGTTGTTCACTCTACTAATTGCAGTAGTACTATCACAGTTAATTAGGATAGGTGGTATTGGTTTTTCCCAAAATGGGATTTCTTACAACATATCTTTTAACCAACTTGCTTCTTCACTAGCTCATGTTAAAGCAATAAGCTCAGCTTCCATAGTTGAGTTAGCAATTATTGTTTGTTTTTTAGATTTCCAGCAAATAGCACCACCACCTAAAGTAAAAATATAACTTGTGGTAGAGAGAGAATCACCTGACAAAGTATTCCAATCAGCATCACAAAAACCTTCAAGTACAGTAGGATACTTAGTAAAAGATAAGTCATAATTTTTTGGTACCAACTAAATATTTCATTACACTTTCAAGAACATTCCAATGTTCTTTTCCTGGCTTACTCAAAAATCTACTAAGTATTCCTACTGCATATGTAATGTCAGGTCTAGTTAAATCAGTTGCATATCCCAGGCTACCAATAATGCTATTATTTTCCTCTTGATTAACCACTTTATTCTTATTCTTAACAGGAAATAAGTGATTACTTGAATCAAAAGGAGTAGTAACATGCTTGCAATTATTATAGTCATATTTATTCAAAATTTTGTCAATATAATGCGACTGATCAAGATATATACCATCACACGATCTTGTAATTTTGATGCCTAAAATAATATTAGCCTCTCTTAAATCTTTCATCTCAAAATATTATTCTTTAGCATAGTTTTTGGTTCCTCAAAAAGGAGTGTACATGTTGAACCAAGATTTATCATAACAGACATGCCTATTAGCACTTGAGTCTGCCCACCACCCCTCAATATTGTGGACCATATTTATATCAATAAACATCACCACAAACTATTCCTCAATAATATTAGATTGAGGAATAGGTCCACATTTTCAAAATTTACAAATTCGAGTAATATGCCTATTTTTGCCACAAACATTAGAAACATTGTTGTTTTTCTTGTAAAGGGGTCCTTGATTCAAATTCTTTTGATTAGGATTGCCCCTATTCATTTTGTGAGGTCTATTGTTATTTTTCATATTTCTCCTCTTAGGTTTTAATTGAGGGTTTTTAGGAAAAAGACCTTTGAACAAAGTATTATGTTCGGAAGTAATAAAATTTACCTTTATGGTATTACCGTTATTAGTATTACCATTTTCTTGCAGAATTACATCTTACCTTTTTCCTCCTTGGTGTCATACTTATTATGTAAAACTTTTTTGTCTTTCCATCTTTTGAAGTAGGCTCCTCTAAACCGAAAAGTCTTGTCGCGATCTCCAACATTTTCACTTGGTTTCTCAAGGACTGTAGGCTCCATACTTTGAATCTCCTTAAAATTGTTAGAAATACTAATAATATAAAATGATAAATTTACAAATAAAAAATAAAAAAATAAATCACGATTCACAAATAAGCTGAGACACGGATATCTCGCTCTCTTTAAGGAGATTCAAGCCCTCTGCGGTTTATTGGCTTAGCCCACGAACCGGTGTAACAGAACTTCTCAAGACTTGTCTCCCTCAGGATACAACAACCCGATCAGAATCGTACGACTCTCTCCAATTCTATACAAATAGAGGAGTCCAAAGCTCCTGTTGACCTTATAGGTCACACCCGACTTTGATAATGACAAATACTTGTTGTATTTGTGATGACCTGCTTAATTTTTCCCACTTTTTTTTTTTTTTTATAAAATCATTATCATAAATCCCCTCAGTAGATCATAATCCACCTGGACCCGTGGGTACTAGGGATATATCAGAACACATAGCGGAAGCCTAAGCAACGGGGAAACATATAATCACAATATTGTAAATACAAAACATTCATCATATTACTACAAATACCAGAGTCAGTACATCCACTGTATCCCAATATATACATCCCAAAATAACAAAATCTAGAGACATTTGCCACAAAAATTTATATGTCCCTACTAAAACTTACCCTTCAAAAAGGGCAGACAACAGCTTTAGCTCAGCGGGGCTTTTCCCGCCCTCCTATCTGGGCTCCTATAAAGTTTATAAAATTTAGGGGTGAGACACCTCTCAGTAAGGAAAATAAACTAATCCCAGTGTATGACAACATGAGTATTTCGTGTTCTACATATACCATACATAATATATTCAGTAACTATTTTGTCAAATTTGGGAAAACATACATATATCAAATCATGGTAAAACATAATGCATTTTCATAAACAAATCTCATCTCATATAATAATAATAACATAAAACATTCCTAGTAGGTTAGCTAAATGTTGTCATGTATTACCCCCACATGACTGGGTTGTGTGGCCTGAAGGCGGACCTGACAATGGTTGGCCGACCACTGCCAAGTCAATCGTACAGTCTGTAAGTCCGATGGGTCTGCCAGACCTGATCCGTACACCAGAGGCGCTCACACACTTCTTAAAACCACATCGACCATCCAATCTCACACCACTCCATACAGCGGCGTTAACACAGATATCATGATCACGAAAACTATGGACACATAGCAACGGTACCGTGCAAGTGCTAGCCTAAACCAAGTCAACCAAGTTCTAATACCATATAACATATATTAAAACTGTGATACATGCATATTTCATATCATTAATTTTCACACCAATCATATCATTTTGCATATATACGTATATCAAGAAAATCATCGGCCCGTACACCGGTATTACACATTTATCATAGCTCGGCCCGTACACCGGCAAATCATAGAACAACTCGTACGTTGGCAAATCACATCATAGCACGGCTCGTACGCCAGCAAATCACAACATACCACAATCCGTACGCCGACAAATCACATCATAGCATGGCCCATACGCCGGCAAATCACATCATAGCACGGCCCGTACGCCGGCAAACATGTATAAAAATCTCAGCCCGTACGCCAGTTTTCCCATTATAAAAATCTATGTCATAATCCCATTTCAGAAAACAGTATTTCGTAACATTTTATACTCTTACCACACTAACAGATTTTTCACATACTCAACATACCATCGTTTTCAACAATATTTTCCCAAATATAAATCATATATATATGTAAACATATTTACATTCCTGAAATCAAATGCTATATATATATTTTCTCAAAAGAATTAGTTTAATTTATCCCCTTACCTGGCCACTGAGAAAGCCCAAAAATATTCTAGTCTAACACCCGTAGAATTTCCTAACCAATACCCTGAAAATGAAAACTCTCAGTATTAAACTTCAGTATTTTCATGCGTATATCATTTCCTATAATTATCATAAGACCAAATTTGGTTTAAAAGGCCTTATCTCAACTCTAGGATGATTTCCAACTCGCTTTCACCAACGATCCGCTCCGACAGATTTGGAGAGAACTTCCCTAGGAGCGTCGTGGTGACTTCAAATCGTCGATTCGGCGAAGATTTGGCCCAAAAATGATGAGAGAGAGAGAGAGAGAGAGAGAGAGAGAGCCGAAGGGGAGGGAGAGAGAGAGAGAGAGAGGATGAAGATAGCTTAACAATGAAATTAAAAATCGGATTTTTCATATTTATAGAACAGGGGAATTCGTCGATGAGTCACGTCATTCGTCGACGAATCCTTCATTAATTTCATCGACGAAATTCAATCCTCGTCGACGAAATTCAGTCAGTTCAAAACCTCTCTCGATAATTTTTCATCAACGAAATTCAGTCTTCGTTGATGAATTCTCTAAAGCCCTCGTCGACGAATACAGGGGATTCGTCGACGAAGCCCTAATGATCCCCCTTTTTGTTTTTCCTTCCAAAATGTAATGTCGTTGACGAACACTTCGTCGACTACCTCCTTCTGTTTCCTGTTTCCATTTTTCTCTCTCTTTATTATATAAACCTCATTATTATTCGGGTCGTTACAAAAATAGTGTAAGAAATTCATGTTTAGTATATTATGATATGCCGACGTAGATGCCAAGATTACATGCTATGTTATACTGGCGCAGATGTCATGATTCATGTTGGCGCAGATGCCATATTCATGTATGATATTACAGAATTCATGAAATATTATCATGTCAGATATTATGTTCAATATATGAAACATATTATTGTTATCAGAACCCGGATGATATGATATAGTTCAATTTTCAGGAGCACGGTACTGTAGCTATATGTTCAGAATTATAATAGTGCTACCACACAACTAGTTGTGTGGGAGATGGCAGTCGATGTGGCTTCAGTGTAGAGTGGTGATGTTCCCTTGGCAGTTCGGGACCAGGTGGGGGAAGCCCATCTTACTTACAGATTTATGTTTGTTCTAGCATGGTCGGCCAACCATTGCTAGGTCTCGCCTTAGGGCCACACAACCCAGTCATGTGAGGGTAAGACATGACATCAGCTAGCTATCCATCCTGAATGTTATTTCAGTATAGTACAGTTATATAAGATGTTTTCCATGTACAGTATGCAATGTGTTATATTATGAATTGACAAATCATATTTTACTCAATTTAGTATAGTCAGATTTTTCCAATTATGTTTTATGTACTATTTATATGTACAACACGAAAATACTCATGTTGTCACACACTGATACTAGTTTATTTCCCTTACTGAGAGGTATCTCACCCTAACATTAAAACATTTTAGGAAATCCGGGTAGAGAAGCAGATAGAGCTCCGCAACGGTAGAGTTGGACTGTGCTACCCTGTCAGAAGGGTGAGTTGTTATGCTAGGGTCAGATTTACTTTGGGAAATGGCCCTAGGATACATTTTAATCTTTTGGTAGATGATTGTATATATATAATTAGTGGATTTAATAGAACTCTGGTATTGTGATTGATTGGATAGTTGTATGTAAATTACGTTTCTTGCTGCTTAGGTGTCAAAGTTGTTTGAGAGGTATGTCCCCAGTACCCGTATCTGGGCGGACCATGTTTATATCAGTATAATAGGGAAACATGGTAATTATGAATGATGTTATGTCTTTATGTGAAAAAATATATATGGTAAAATAGGCAAGTCGTTACAATTAGGGCCTTTGACGCGACTAACCAGGAAGAATGATAGGTTTGAATGGAATGATGATTGCGAACAGAGCTTCTAGGAATTGAAGCAGCGACTCGTCACTACACCAGTATTAACTATTCCATTAGGGAATGATGATTATGTGATCTACAGTGACGTGTCCTTGAAGGGGCTCAGATGTGTTTTGATGCAATATGGTACAGTTGTAGCATATGCCTCTTGACAGTTAAAAGAATATAAAAAGAATTATCCTACCCATGATCTGGAATTAGTTGCAGTGGTGTATGCATTGAAAATTTGGAGGGATTATCTGTATGGAAGGAGATGTTAAATATTAAATTATTGATCAAATAATAGTTTTGTCCACAAAAGAGCAGTTTACTAAATGAAACAAATTCAAAGGCATGCTAATCGCAGTTCCTAATATAGTTTAAAAGGTAGTGAACCAAAAGCAGAAGGCATTCCATGCAAGAAAGATTTCCTTGTTTCTTGTTGATCAATCAAGAGGAGAAAAGACAAGTAGTAAGACATATGATCCATATATAACAAGACAAGACTCATATTAGAACTATTAACCGATGCTTCCTTCGCCAAGGAAAATGGCTAAGCTGGGTAGGCCACCATTATCTTTAGATCATTAATTGTCCCATTATTCTCTGTTTGTTCTATATAATAAAGTGTCAGCCTATTCATTATGTAGGTACTGTAGAAATGGGGAAACAATACTAGGTAATGAGAGCTTTTGGCTCTCCCGTCATGGCATCATCTTGAAAATGCACTGGGTTAAATAAATCTTATGATAATCTATCTGAGTCAACCTGATTTATGTGGCATAGACTTTTCCTTTTATCAATTCATTTATGTGTTGATAAGTACGGATCTGCAAAAGGATTCTCTTTAAAACTCTGTATCCTTTCATGATGGGAGAGATATTAACATATCTATTCCTGTCTTGGATTTGGATCTCACATTTGAGGTGGAAAATATCCAATAAATATGGGAACCTAATAATGAAATCTAATTGCTCAACCAATAACTGGCTTGCTTGAGAAGAGAAGCTGAGAAATTGCTAATCATTAATCAAAATCTTTCAATCTTGTGTTAGTTACAAAATTGAGCATATAATTATTAATTGCAATCAATTCACACTTTGCAAACAGATATCATTACATGCACATCTATACTTGAAATATTATGTGTGATATAAGCGTGTCAGCATGGTTCTAACTGATGCTTTATAAAGACATCTAGAACAAAATATATCTCACCAGTTTCGGGATGCGAGCCATCCCCCGCAACAAACTCATGGGCAATTCCATTCAATCGAATCAAACTACCCCCTGTGTTCTTCTTTACCCCCCTTCTTGCTCCCAACCATCTCCTCATCCTTAAAACATCATCCCATCGTTCTGCATTGGCATAAACATTCGCCATGACCGAGTAAACCCCTCCATCTTCTGGGTTCATCGCCATCACATGCTCTGCTACTTTCTCTGCAATCTCAACATTTCCATGTATTCGACATCCACCTAGCAAGCCACCCCACACAAACAGGTCACCCTTCATTGGCATACCCTCTATCATTTCCACTGCCACTTCAATCAAACCAGCCCGTCCTAGCAAATCAGCCATGCAACCATAATGCTTCAGCTCACGAGGAACGCCATACACTGCTTCCATCTCATCAAAAATCCGTCGGGCTTCACAAACTAGACCTGCGTGACTGCAACCAATCAAGACTCCTAAGAACGTGACCCCGTCGGGACCAACTCTGGCCTTGATCATCCGGGAGAAATAATCCAGTAAAAGCCGGCCATGCCCATGCAATGCAAGCCCAACAAGTAGGGCATTCCACGTGAACAAGTTCCTGTCCGGGGTTGACTCAAAGATCTCCTTTGCAGTATCAATGCTCCCACACTTGGCATAGAGATCCACCAAGGCAGTGCACAAGAATGAATCAATATGGGTACTGTTTCTTTTGATGAAATCGTGGATGGTCTTGCCCTGCTGTAACTCTCCCAGCTGAGCGCAGGCAGACAAGGCAGAAACCAGAGCTACATTGTCGGGACGAACATATGTAGAAGTGAGCATTTGATTGAAGATTTGGAGGGCTTCCCGACACTGGTTGTTCTGGGCGTAGCCGGATAGAAGGGTGCCCCACGACAGGGCGTCTCTAACAGGCATTGCATCAAACAGCTGGCGTGCAGCCCCGGTCTCACGGGCCTTCACAAGGGCATTAATCAAAGTGTTGTAGGAGACGAGGTCGACGTCCCTGGGGTAACCGTCATGGAACACGCGGCGTGCTTCCATTAGTGAGCCAGAAACGGAGTAGGAATAGATGAGGGAGTTTCGGAGGAACAAGTCGGCGCAGAATCCAAACTTGAGAGCTTGGGAGTGGAGGGCTTGGGCAAGGGGAAGGGAGCGGAGATGGGCGGAAGCCTTGAGAGCGAAAGGGAAGGTGTGGGAGTCGGGAGGGACGGAGAGGCGGCGCATCCGGGAAAAGAAAGCGAGGGCGGAGAAGGGGCTGAGGAGGAGGGAGGTGTGAGCCCGGATGATGGTGTTGTAGGAGAAGGAGGAGGGGTTGGGGATGAGGTTGAAAACAGAAAGCGCATAGCTAAGTAAGAGTGAGGGTGGAGGGTGAGAAGTGTTGGGGTTGGCGGCGGCGGCGGCGAGAAGGGTAGTGAAAGCGTGGAGAATGGAGGAGAGGAAGAGGGAGGGGTGGAGAGAGAGAGAACCGGAGGTGACGGCGTGGGCGTGGACCTGGTGGACCTGGTGGATGGTCTTGCAATGCCGGATTACATTCTTTATAACAATAAAACTTGCCACCATAATCAATCACAACTACCTCCAAAACTGGCTGGGGAGGAGGAGGAGGATGTAGGTAGGTTCAGGATAAACTTCTAGATGCCGACGACGATGACGATGACGATGGCTGCGACTGCGCTGGTCCTTCCTTGGGGTACCGCAGCAGAACAGCAGCGATGCGGCTGACATCAAATTTCCATACCTCCTGCATTTTTATTTTTATTTTTTTGAGCAAAAGCTCCATGTTTGGGAAAAAGAGCATCGTGAGAAAGATGCTTGCATTTATGGATTTGAACAAAATAATATTAAATAATATTAAATTTTATTGATATTTAAATTAAGTGCAAAAGGTACTAATTTTTCTTAAGGTTTTGTAAAAATATAATTATTTTTCATGAGGTTTAAAAATTTTCAAAAACCTTCATTGAGATTTTAAAAATTTCAAGTGTCTCTCCTAAGATTTATCAAAAGATGAATTTTTTAGGAGATATATTTTTTTTTTTTTTGCAAAACTCATGAGAGGTTTGTAATATTTTTAAAACCTTAGAGGAGGTATATGGTATTTTTGAAATCTCATAAGAGGTTTCTATCTTTTTTGACAAATCTTAAAGGAGATAAATGTCTTTTACCTTGATTGGAAATTCATATTTAAAAACATAAGATAAAAAAAATAGAACCCCATAATTAAATATGTTCATTTGGAAACAAAATAAATAATTTAACAAATATTCAAAAAAATTTGTATGTCCTTCAACAACTCTTCATTACCTCAAATATATAACTCTTGTTTTTTTACGCTACAATAAATTATTAGTATATTTGTAAACATGCTAATGATATATATTAAAATTAATATGATGTTATGGTGTCTATGATATATCAGATTAAAAGTAATTATAAATATCTAATTCAATTAAAATATAGATACATAACAAAATGTGATCATGAAGTAATATATATAAAATAATAAAACTTAAATACAAATAAAATAAAAATAAAATCACGATTCACAAATAGGCTAAGACACGGATATTTCGTTCTCTTTAAGGAGATTCAAACCCTTTGAGACTTCTTTAGCTTAGCCCACATATTGGTGTAGTATAACTTCTTAAGACTTATCTCCCCCAAGATACAACAACCCAATTTGAATCGTATGACTCTCTCCAATTCTGCACAAAATGGAGGGGTTCAAAGCTCTACAAAAAAACACATTTATTTACTTGTCAAACTCTCTAAACTCAAAAGAAGGATGATATGACTACAATGAAGAGAAGATATTGATATATTGTGTTAATGCCTCAAAGGTCGATTTATAGGTATAAAATGACCATTCATTCTCCATGTACTTAACAAATAAGTTATATATATTAAGTAAATACAACCTTAGATTCAAGGTACATTCATATAATTAATCTTATGCATTTATAAGATACATGAATGAATGACCATAACCCAATCCAAAGTACATCTTCTTTTCCAAGATAAAATAATAATGTTATTATAATACACAAACAATATAATAATAATATTGAAATTCACTAACAATTTGCCCCTCATTTTAATATTATGTATATACCATGCATGTAGAGAGTTTAACAATCAAAGCTGAATGATTATGCATAATGATGGTGTGCTCCGCATTGAACTTTCTCTTAATGAACAATAATTTTTACTCCAAAGTCAGTAGCGGTCTCAGACTTGAACTATAACCGCTTAAGGGAAATAAAAAATTACTGCTCATACATAATCATTCAAGTGTTGACATGAGCTTTAATAGGCAGCACGTTTTGGCCTTGTGCTAATCCCAATTTCATGAGCGTATTTGAGAATAAGCCCAATTCTCAAAGAGAGCGGCCCCACTCCCATGTTCACATAGGTGAAATCAATCAAGGGTACTCTTGTAATTCCGACACCCCACTCATAAGAGATACAAATTATCATTAAGAGTTTTAAAAAACCCAACCTCCTCCGTTACATGATAAATGCACTTATACCATAGGGATGAGTTTAAAAATTGTTGATTTTTTGAGTCTGATCCCTGTTTTGATGCTGACAAAGTGCAAGGATCTTATGTGTCACGCCCCGAACCCCGAAATGGAACCTAGGGGTGAGAATGTAACCTAACATGTCCCTATATCATACAAATCATCACAGATTCAGAACAAAGGATGAGGGTCCAACCACGTGGAGTTCCCAGGCATCCTAAACACATCCAAACACAATCATACACGCAGTAGAACAATCATACATACATATGTAGTACCATACCAGAGTCTATACAAGAGCAGACAGAATGCTCTATCAAAACGTACAAATGGGTGCCCAATACATGCCAAAATGGCAACCCACCAAAATTACAGTCCTAGCATTTACCCAGCGCTAAACGCGGTACACCTGCCACTACGCTCCCAACACCAGGATGCTAATTCCGGTTACCCGAAGGACCTGTAAAAAATGTACGTACAGCAGGGGTGAGACACTTCTCAGAAAGGAAGAACACAGGTTATATCGGTGTGTGACATTTGAGTGTTATTATGATACAACATACACGCAGTTAAATGCATTTCAGTACTAATTTCCACAGTGCACACACGCACCCATACACATACACATGATTAGTAATCTTGGTGTCGTCACACCCTTCGGCCTGAAGCCGGCCTGCGACATACGGCGTTGGCCCATAGCCAGCCCGCGAAGATGGTGCCACCAGCACATAGCTAGTCCTCGACTCCCATGGCATCGTACTAGCGCATAACTGGTGGATCCACACCCTTTGGCCTGATCTGCCGGAATAGGCTCACGCCCTTAGACATAGAGCCGGACACTCTTGCCTACATGGCAAGCAATAACACACGCTCTCGGATATAGAGCCGGACACTCTTGCCCACATGGCAAGCGGTAAACACACGCCCTTGGATATAGAGCCGGACACTCTCAGTACCTGGAACAATTCAGAACCGCGTTCCTACTATCATTTCAACATATCACACACATATGCATGCTCATATAACCAAACAAACCACACTCATTTGGTAATCTAAATCATGGTTTTTCAAACAAATACAATTTAAACAAGTCAAGGCACAGCCATCCCAATATCACAGTATAAATCAACATATACCCACGGTTTTCAACAAAACCAAGGATGCAGCCTTTCGCCCCCTTTTTTCCAAAACTGTAATAATGAAAAATTCATAGTTTTCCCCGTTAGATTCCCCAAAATGAGTAGCCAAAACACACACAGGACCGTGAACCATAGTTTCACTGAGTCTGATTTCAAAAATAACCAATATAAACATAGTTCCCTTTACCTTTTCCCCGAATAATAAATCCTGAACTCTAAGGCCCCTAAACAGAAAACCGAGTTCCAAAACCTACAAATCACAGTATAGAATATGCTCACAAGACAGTTACCTATAAAACTACTAGATCAGAATTGAAAATCGAGCCTTACCTCAATTTTTTGCCAAAACCCCAAAATCTCTGAAACAAGATTTCGATTCGTAGAAATCGTAGAGAATCCTTCCACGATCCTCGTGGTAACTTCAGATTTCCAATTCTAGCAACGATCGGCGAAGAAATCTAGAGAAAGAGAGAGTAGGGAGAGTTTTAGAGAGAGAGAAAGAGATAGAATTTAGTTTTCTTAATGAAAAAGTAAGGAAAATTTCTATTTATAGCCCTTTGAACCAGCCCAATTCGTCGACGAAATGGTGCCTTCGTCGACGAATCTTCCACTGACTTCGTCGATGAATCGGTGGCCTCATCGACGAATCCTAATATTTTTGATTTTCGAAACTCCTCGGCTTCTCCTCGTCGACGAGTCTCTGAATTTCGTCGATGAGAAGAACAAAGGCTTCGTTGATGAAATCTGCCAAATTCCCAATTTGCCCCTCTCTTACTTAGTTAAACCTAGTTATCATGGTTCGGGTTCTTACAACCTCCCCTCCTTACAAAAATTTCGTCCTTGAAATTTGCCATCTCTCATTCACAAACTTACACATACAATCAAACACATATACGAACTACAACCAAGAAACTGGCGACTACTACAGCGCAGTCCCACCATACACATACACATACATACCCTTATTTATGGCGGAGGAATATCGTGGTTACATATACAACTGTCTCAGGAATTCACAATACACACACACACTTCCAATGACTAACCACCTATCCTAACCCATAGTAGGATCATGTACAAGTGCTCAAAACAATTGTGGATACTTTCTGACGTATTTCCGTTTCCAGTTCCCAAGAAGCTTCCTTAATCTCGTGGTTTCGCCACAATACCTTCACTAACGGTATCTCTTTGGTACGAAGCTTCTGAACTTTACGGTCCAGAACCTGAACAGGTATCTCCTCATATGCTAAAGTATCCCCAATTTCCAACTCATCATAACTAATAACATGCGAAGGATCCAACACGTACCTCCTCAACATGGATACGTGAAACACATCGTGGACCCTCGAAAGTGCTGGAGGTAATGCAATCTTGTAGGCTACTAGACCCACCTGCTCAAGTATCTCGAATGGTCCGATATACCTTGGGCTCAACTTGCCCTTCCTCCCAAATCTCATCACCCTGTTCATCGGAGCGATACACAGAAATACCTTACCTCCCATTTCGAACTCTAACTCATGGCGGCGAACATCTGCATAACTCTTCTGCCGACTCTTAGTTGATCTAATCCTCTCCCAGATCAAACCCACCTTCTCAGACGTATGCTGCATGAGTTCAGGTCCTAACACCTAACGTTCACCAACCTCATCCCAACACAAAGGAGATTGACACCTCCGACCATACAAAGCCTCGAACGGTGCCATCCTGATACTAGACTGGAAGCTGTTGTTATAAGAGAACTCTACAAGTGGCATAAATTGTATCCAGCTACCATCGAAGTCCAACACACAAGCTCACAACATATCTTCCAATATCTGTATCGTCCTCTCCAACTATCCATTAGTCTGGGGGTGGAACGCTGTACTGAAAGTAAGCTTCATCCCCAATGCCTCCTGCAAGCTCATCCCGAATCGAGAAGTAAACCTTCGATCCCGATCTGATACTATGGACACCGGTACTCCGCGCATTCTCACAATCTCATGCACATACAAATCTACTAGCCTACTCAAAGGATAGCCAACTTTCATTGGTATGAAATGAGCATATTTTGTCAATCTATTCACGTTCACCCAAATAGCATACTGCCCGTGAAGTGCTAGTGGCAAACCGGTCACAAAATCCATGAAAATATGCTCCCATTTCCACACCAGAATAGGCAAAGGCTGCAACGGCCCTACCGGCCTCTGATGTTTAGTTTTCACTTGCCGACACGTCAGACACTGCTCCACGAACTGAGCAATCTGCCTTTTCATACTAGACCACCAGAAGATCTCGTGCAAGTCCCGATACATCTTCGTACTACCAGGATGTACCGTATACATAGAACGTTGCGCCTCCTCTAGAATCGTCCTTCTGATCTCATCATCATTCGGAACACACAATATGGTCCCAAACCTCAATACACCCCCTTAGAGATATTAAACTTTGTAGCCAGTCCCTATTGTACCTTTTCCATAACCTCTGCCAACTCTACATCACTAGCCTGCGCGGCTTTTATACGCTCAAATAAGGTTGGTTGGACCACCAACCCAGCAAGATAAGCCTGATGATCACCAACCACCAACTCTATACCTAAGCTTTCCAAATCCCGTCTGATGTGACACTGAGTTACAACTGCAGATACAGCCGTAGGCCCTGACTTTTGACTCAATGCATCAGCTACCACATTAGCCTTCCCTGGGTGATAACTGATCATGCAATCGTAGTCCTTAACAACTCTAGCCACTGCCTCTGCCTCATGCTCAACTCCTTCTGTGTGAAGAAATACCTAAGACTCTTATGATCAGTGAAGATTTCACACAGCATCCCATACAGATAATGTCGCCAGATCTTCAATGCATATACCACAACAGCCAATTCCAAATCATGCGTAGGTTAATTCTTCTCATATTCCTTCAGTTGCTGAGAGGCATAAACTACTACCTTGCCCTGCTGCATGAGCACATATCCAAGGCCTTTTAGAGATGCATTGCTATAAATCACAAACCCACCATCCCCCAAAGGAATGGTCAAAACTGGAGCAGTAACCAGCCAGTGCTTCAACTTCTGAAAGCACTGCTCGCAATCACCGATCCATTCAAACTACACTCCTTTCCTACTTAATCGTGTCAGAGGTCCAGTTAGTTTAGAGAAACCATCTACGAATCGATGATAGTAACCTGTCAGTCCCAGAAAACTTCAAACCTCCTGCACATTCTTCGGTCTTACCCAGTCGACCACAGCTTCAATCTTATTGGGATCAACTGATATACCATCCCTAGTAACCACATTGCCTAAGAGCGCAATCTGACTCAACCAGAATTCACATTTCTTCATCTTAACATACAGCTTCTTCTCCCGCAACACTAACCTCAAATGTTCCACGTGTTCTTTTGTACTCCTCGAGTAAACCAGAATGTCATCAATGATTATCACTACGAACCGATCCAGGTACTCATGGAAAACCCTGTTCATCAAATCCATGAACACCGCCGAAGCATTCGTCAACCCAAAAGGCATGACTAAGAACTCACAGTGGCTATATCTGTTTCGGAAAGCAGTTTTTGCTACATCCTCCATTTTGACCCTCACCTGATGATATCCTGATCGCAAGTCGATCTTCGAAAAGACCCGCGTGCCCTGCAACTGGTCAAAGAGATCATCTATACGCGGTAAAGGATATCAATTTTTCATAGTCACCTTATTAATCTCACGGTAATCAACGCACATCCGCATCGACCCGTCCTTCTTCTTCACAAACAGTACTGGAGCTCCCTAGGGCGAAACACTAGGTCGAATGAATCCCCTGTCCATTAATTCCTGCAACTGCTCCTTCAACTCCTGAAGTTCTACTGGAGCCATCCGGTAAGGAGCTTTAGAGATCGGTGCCTTACCAGGCAGCAACTCTATCGCAAATTCTGCCTCACAATCTGGAGGTAAACCGGGTAAATCATTTGGAAACACATTTGGGAATTCACTGACTACCCGAATGTCCTCGAGTCTCAATACATCCCGTGGCGATTCCTTCATACAAGCTAGGTACCCCTGACATCCGTCCAAGAGTAGCCTCCTCACTTGTAGTGTGCTAACAGAATCTGTGGTGCTGGACGCACACACGATCCCACAAATTCGTACTCCTGCTCCCTAGGAGGTTTGAAAACTACCACCTTCCTACGATAGTCGATCACAGCATAACTGGAGAACACCCACTCCATCCCCATAATGACATCGAACCCTGACATGTCGTATACCACAAGATTCGTCGGTAGCAGCTTCTCCTGAATTACCACTGGGCAGTCTACCCACATCTTCCTACAGAAAGATACACTCTTAGATGGTGTAGTAACAGATAACACCTCATTCATGTCTCGAGTCTCAACCCCACACCGTCCCACAAAATTCATAGATACAAAGGAATGGGTTGCACTCGAATCAAAGAAAACAGAAGCTTTATTCGAAAGCAATAACAAGGTACCTATCACCACGTTACCTGCATGCTCAGCGTCCGCTGGAGTAAGAGAGTATACTCTGGCCAGAGCTATATTCGTCTGAATGGTTCCCTGAGGTATCTGATTGCTCCCTCGGTCCCCACTAACTGTAGGCACGTCTCGCCTCGGTGCACAACAATCACGAGACATGTGGCCTGGCCGGCCACAATTATAGTAGTTACCCCCAAATGACCGGCACTCACCCTCGTGCCACCGATAACATCTGATACAACGACCACCAGTCTGGCTTATCTGATAATCCTGGCGCTCGGTATTCTGATGGTAACCCGAGCCCTTGCTCGTCTTCTTCCACGATCACTAATGAGATCCTGTCTGAGAACCAGAAGGTACTGTCCTCTTCCTCGATTCCTGATCCACCTCGTCCTCTCAAATACCAGTCTTGTTCGCCGTGGCTTTATCCACCAACACCGAGAACTCATGGATCTGAAGCATACCCACCAGTCTACGGATATCCTTCCTCAAACCCTTCTCAAACCTTCGAGTCTTCTCATACTCGCTCGAGATCATACATGATGCAAAGCGGGACAACTCTACGTATCGAGCCGCATACCCCTGCATCGTCAAACTCCCTTGAGTCAGCGTTGAAAACTCATCTGCCTTCGCATCACGTATAAAAGCCGAAAAGTATCTGTCAAAGAACACCTCCTTGAATCGGCTCCACGTCATCTCCTCAGGACCGGCTCTCTGCTTATCCAGCAGACTCACCGCAGTCCACCATCGACCCACCTCCCCAGATAGCTGGAAGGTGGCATAAAGGACTCCCTGCCTAACCATGCAGTGCAGGACCTCCAAGATACTCTCAGTGTTCTCCACCCAATCCTCTGTTATCATCGGGTCAGGTCCTCCAGAGAACATCGGAGGATGCATGCGTGTGAACCTTTTAATGGTGCACCCCGCAGTAGTAGGAAAGCGCTCGCGTCTCCTCACACTCCGCTTGATCTCCCGTAATACCTGCCTCGTCAAACCTCGAGGCATAGAAGGAGACTCATCACTCGCAGTCTCCTCGGAGCCACTTCCCAGGTTATTATCCTTAGGCTCCATTCTGCAGTACAATAGGAATCTATCAGTATCCCTATAACAGATACAGTTAACACAATAATCTACACTAATCTCGTTAACTACTCCTTGCCAAGTCTAGGTTTGTCCCATCACACCGACACGAAAGTCATCAATGATCTGCCCTACTTTTACTGGAATCGTCATCCCAGGAAAAACACGGAATACAGTCGACAAATCTTGGTCTAGCAACTAAACAACTCTCAACCAACTCTACCCATATCCACATCCTATACTCTGGTATGTACTCGCAACTAAGCCTAGCCAAGTCTACAAGATCTAGTAACCTGGTTAGCTCTGATACCAAGCTGTCACGCCCCGAACACCGAAATGGGACCCAAGGGTGAGAATGTAACCTAACATGTCCCTGTATCATACAAATCATCACAGATATAGTGCAAAGGATGAGGGTCCAACCCCGTGGGGTTCCCAGGCACCCTAAACACATCCAAACACAATCATACACACAGTGGAACAACCATACATACATATAGAGTACCATACCAAAGTCTATACAAGAGCAGACACAATGCTCAATCAAAACGTACAAACGAGTGCCCAATACATCCCAAAATGGCAACCCACCAAAATTACAGTCCTAGCACTTACCCAGCGCTAAATGCGGTACACCGGCCACTACACTCCCTACAGCAGGACGCTAGTTTCGATTACCCGAAGGACCTGTAAAAAATGTACGTACAGCAGTGGTGAGACACCTCTCAGTAAGGAAGAACACAAGTTATATCGGTGTGTGGCATTTGAGTGTTATCATGATACAACATACACGCAGTTAAATGCATTCCAGTACTAGTTTCCACAGTGCACACACACACTTATACACATACACATGATCAGTAATCTTGGTGTCATCACATCCTTCAGCCCGAAGCCGGCCCACGACATACGCCCTTGGCCCATAGCCAACCCGCGAACACGGTGCCACCAGCACATGGCTAGTCCTCGACTCCCATGGCATTGTACCAGCGCATAACTGGTGGATCCACACCCTTCAACCTGATCTGTTGGAATAGGCTCACGCCCTCGGATATAGAGCCGGACACTCTTGCCTACATGGCAGGCGATAACACACGCCCTCGGATATAGAGCTGAACACTCCTACCCACATGGCAGGCGGTAAACACACGCCCCTAGATATAGAGCCGGACACTCAATACCTGGAACAATTCATAACCGCGTTCCTATTAGCATTTCAACATATCACACACACATGCATGCTCATATAACCAAACAAACCACCCCATTTGGTAATTTAAATCATGGTTTTTCAAACAAATATAGTTTAAACAAGTCAAGGCACGGTCATCCTAATATCACAGTATAAATCAACATATACTCACGGTTTTCAACAAAACCAAGGATGCAGCTCGTCGCCCCCTTTTTCCCAAAACTATAATAATGAAAAACCCATAGTTTTCCCCGTTAGATTCCCCCAAATGAGTAGCCAAAACACACACAGGACCATGAACTACAGTTTCACCGAGTCTGATTTTAAAAATAACCAATACAAACATAGTTCCCCTTACCTTTTCCTCGAATAACAAATCCCGAACTCTAAGGCCCCTAAATAGCAAACCGAGTTCCAAAACCTACAAATCACAGTATAGAATATGCTCACAAGATAGTTACCTACAAAACTACTGGATCAGAATTGAAAACCGAGTCTTACCTCAATTTTTTGCCAAAACCCGAAAATCTCCGAAACAAGATTCCGATCCGTAGAAATCGTAGAGAATCCTTCCACGATCATCGTGGTAACTTCAGATTTCCGATTCTAACAACGATCGGCGAAGAAATCTAGAGAGAGAGAGAGTAGGGAGAGTTCTAGAGAGAGAGAGAGATAGAATTGAGTTTTCTTAATGAAGAAGTAAGGAAATTTTCTATTTATAGCCCTTTGACCCGGCTCAATTCGTCGACAAAATGGTGCCTCCATCGACGAATCTTCCACTGACTTCGTCGATGTATCGGTGGCCTAGTCGACGAATCCTGATATTCCTGATTTCCGAAACTCCTTGGCTTCTCCTCGTCGACAAGTCTCTGAATTTCTTCAACGAGAAGAACAAAGGCTTCATCGACGAAATATGGCTTCGTCGACGAAATCTGCCAAATTCCTAATTTGCCCCTCTCTAACTTATTTAAACCCAGTTATCATGGTTCGGGTTCTTACATTATGTATTTATTTAGTTTGTGAACAGGTTTTATTTCAAAACACGCACATAAGAGAAAAGAAAACGGAGGCTTGATGAACTTAAAAGCTCATACAATCAGACACATTCCATGAAGTCAGAAGAGCAAAAAGGAAAAAGAATAAGACATATTTGCTCTATTGTAATGCATTTTTGTTTTATATCCTTGGTTTGTAATAATGCATGCATTTGCATGATATGGATGAAAAGGTCAGATAATCATAGAATGACCTTAATGGACCTAAAACTTTCATACAAAATCTTTTTCAAATGTGCATTAGTCGACCGACCAGCCATAAGTCAAATGTTTGACTAGGCTCGGTCGACTGACCATTTTTTAACACTGCTTCCGGTCAACCGACTTTAAAACTTAGACTTTCTACATGCCTAGACCTACCGATCTCTTAGGTCAAAATGCCATTAGCTGACTGGACCTTAAGAACCAGCAATTCAGACTTAGGCTCAGTCGACCGAACCTACAAAGGTTCAAAAAATTGCCTTGGTCAGCCGACCGGTCGCCTCCCATAGCCAACCAAACCCAAAAGTAAATTCAAAATCTTTAAGTGAGGTCAGCCAACCAACCCTTGCTCCGGTCGATCGAACCTCTTGGGTTGACTTATTTTTTAAACGCTAATCGTCATTAATTTTTCACTTAATTTTTTCCAAAATGACGAGCGTGTCCCCAATGGTCATATTTTTTTGAGAGTCTATAAATACCCATTTCATTAGCACAATTAGTAACTTTGATTAGTTTTAAAATTCTCTCAAAACTTTTCTTAATCAAAGTTCCCCGAAAAATATTTTTATTGCAAAATCTTATTTGGGGTAAAGTTTTACACTCTCTCAAACTCTCTTTCCTATTATTAATTTCAAAAAAATATTTTGGAAAAGAGCATTTTATTTGGGCATTTATTTATGAGCACTTACTCTCTCAAGCTTTTACTTTTGAAAAACAATCCTTGAGAGTAAGATTAAAGGTTTTTTATATTGTTTTCCTTTGATAAATATTTTTGTGGAGAAATATTTTATAGGGTTTCAATCTTTGAGTATTTAGCATATGCATTATTTTCAAAGAGTGAAAATTTTATATTAAGCAAAACACTTTTACTCCTTGATCTTATTTCATATCATTAGAGAGTGCATTTTAGGAGCTTTATTGTTGTACATCTCTTCTTGTATTTAGAAGTATGTATTTTGTACAAAAATATTTTTATTGTACCAGTTGGGTTCCGCTCGTAAATTCAACTGGGGAATTTCAGCCCCGTAAGGGAGACTGGTTGTGTTCAGCTCGTAAATTGAATTAGGGAGTCTCCGCCCCGTAAGGGAGACTAGTTGAGCTTAGTTTGGTAATTGAGTTGGGTGTGGGCACCACCCATAAAGTGTTGTTGAGTTATAGCTACGCCTAGTAAGTGTAGCTAGGGTTTACCTTGCCCCGTAAGGAAAGGTTGTAAACGGCTCTTGTTCTGCCCGTTTAAGTGAGCAGGGATAGTGGAATCCTTGGAGGGTATGCCAAAAGCAGGGACGTAGGCTGGTTTGACCGAACCTTAATAACAAATTGTGTGTGTGTGTGTGTGTGTGTGTCTATCTCATTTATTTTTCTACACTTCAATTTTCATATGTGTATGCTTGTTCATTTATAGTTATAATTATTTATCTGCACACATTTAAATTAAATAAGATATGCTGCACATGTGTATGTCAGCACACATAGCTAATTATTTCACATACACGCTTTAAATCTTAATGGGGATATGATGTGTTTGTTGTATGAAAATATTTAATTTGTAGAGAATGTCATATGTTTTAAATATTTGCATACTTGATTTATTGGGGGAATTGAGACTGCTTAGAAAAATCCTAAGTTGTGAAATACTATCTGAGATCTTAAACTGACCTAAAAAGTTTTAAATCTCCAATTCACCCCCTCTTGTAATTACACCATTCCCATCAATTGGTATCAGAGCTCGATTGCAATAAGTTTAACCATATTTGCATACAGTTTGCAACAGCTCATATTTGGAGTATCCCTGTTTGAGGGTCAATCCTTTGCAAATCCTCCACTACTTCTCTTTTATAGTTTTTACCTTGTGGACATTGAAAATTAGCATTTTTGTTAAATCAGATGATTGGAGGATTTGGAAAGTGATTGTTAAAGTAATCATATCCCATTGAAAATGTTTCAAAATGCAAAGTTTCCCAATCATGAAAACGATTTGAATGAGCATGACATGAACTTAACGCATATCATTTGAGTGTCATGCATATGCTTTTATTGCACTCTAGTTACTAATGCCTTTACAAAGTTTATAATGTTTTAAGTGTTAAGGATTTTGGGAACCATAAGAGGAATATAGAAAATCAAGAGAGAGGAGAATGCCATTGATTATGCGTCAAAGTTGCGTAATTAGGCATTTAAAATCATGCATTAAAAATTATAATTTTAATTAAATGCAAAATTATGTTCAATATTTTAACAGTAAGCTCAATTTATAATATTTGAGTTTTTATTCGCTAATTTATGGATTTTTGGTATCTTATTATTGCAAGATGTTTTTTGGACATTAAAGCTGAAATTAAAATGTACGCTAGTCATGCGTGAGGAAAAGCGGGCCATGCATGCAAAGTGAACCATGCACGTGAGGGTCATAGTTTTTCATTGAAAGAGCCGCGTATATGGGGTTCATGGAGGATAAAGAATAAAATGATGCAAATAGAGTCATTGAACACAAAACGAAGCTAATTGGGTGATTATGGACAATTTCGACATTGTTTCATAATTTGTGCATCTCTCATCCGACCTTCGATTAGATGACTCAAGATGCTGTAGAAATCTAAGAAAAAGCTCTATAACTTTCATGTTTTGCGTTTTGAGAAATACTGGTTGCATCAAGGTCTAAATCGGACGTGAAGTTACCATATACTGTTTTTTATGGACTATTTCGACACTATTTTGTAATTCGGGCATAACATTCTCATCCAAGCTTCGATTGAAATGATTCATGATGATATGGAAAGCCAAAAAAATTCCTTACAACGTTCATGTTTTGAGTTTTGAGAGATACGAGATGTAGGAAGGTCAAAATTGGGCTTGAAATTGCAGGACTGGTTGTGTGCTATTGAATTAAAAGGAAAAGACCATTGTGAGACCCATGACGTGACCTGCCCATGCAAAGAGGCACAGAGTCTCTTTGAGGGCTACTGGAAGACCACGTTTTGGAGGGCTTTAATAGCATAAAAAATGGGGTGTGACGCCCCGACTTTTCAAACCATTTTTTTTCCAATATAAATAAAACATATTCACATATACTCAACCATCACATTGGCCACGTTAGAATCTCTGATACTGTATCAACATAAAATCGACCTAAAGAGGATAGTCACGCCCCAAACTCGACAATGGACGCCAGGGTGTGATGTAGTAACCTAACCTGTCCTTGTGAACCCGTACACCCTATACACATTCACATACACGACATATATGCAGCGAAAAAGTTCATTCCATACATACATAGTACCATAGTAGAGTCTATGCAAATAGAGTCTAACCTCCATAATATAAAACATAACCCAAGGTGCCAGCAATACCCAAAACGACAATCCTGTTACAGTCCAAGTACTTACAAAAGTACTCCACGTAGTAAACCGACCACCTTGCTCCCCACACAAGGACGCTAGTTCCGGTTACTTGAAGTACCTGAAAATATGTGGACAATAGGGGTGAGAAACATCTCGATAAGGCAGAATTAGGTTATATTGGTGTGTGACATATGAGTGTTATCATGACATAAAATATATACAGTTCAGTTCCAGTATTTCCACAAAATAGTTCCAGTATAGTTCTCAACACACACATGATCAAGCAACCCAGTGTCGTCACACCCTTCGGCACGAAGCTGGCCCACATTACACGGCGTCCCCGGTAAGAGGTGATATTTCATGCCCTCAGATATAGAGCCGGACACTCTTGCCACTGACAGGTGGTATTTCACAGCATCGAATATAGAGCCGGACACTCTTTCACAACTTGAAACAATTTGGAACACATGTTCTAATATCTTATTTCAGCAAAGCACAACTCAATGCATATTCATATAACAATTCATTCCCCACTCATTTGGTAATCACAAAATCATAATTTTCAAAATACAGTTTAAAACAAGTCAAGGCACGACCATCTCCATAACACAATATATTCAACAATATATCCTCGATTTTCCAATGAAACTAGAGATGCAACCCGACGCCCCTTTTTTCCCAAAAATTGTAACGTGAAAACCCTATAATTTTACCCGTTAGATTTCCCCAAATAAGTAACCAAAACATACATACACAGGATTATGAACCATAGTTCTACCAAATCCGATTTCAAAAATAACCGATATAAATAGAATCCTCTTACCTTTCCCCAAAAATCTAACATGAACTTTAGGTTCCTAAACAACGAACCGAGTTCCCAAAACCTATAAATCACAGTATTTACAATCTTACTCTCTACAGATCTACCGAAACGAAAATGAAAATCGAGTCTCACCTCAATTTTTGGGTCCAAACCCGAAGACCTCAAAATGAAGATCCGTTCCACAGAACACGTAGAGATTCTTTTCCTAATCCATGCAGAAATGTCGAATCGTCGATTCTAACGATGAACGGCGAAGAAATCAAGAGAGAGAGAGAGAGTGGAGCTTTGAGTTCTAGAGAGAGAGAGAGAGAGAGAGTATTTTGATATCTTAGCCAAGAAGCAAAGGAAAAGATATTTATAGAGCCTTTGACCCAGCCAACCTCGTCGAGGAGGCGGCATCTTCGTCGATGAGCCAGTGAAGGAAATTCGTCTACGTTGCGGTGGCCTCATTGACAAGCTTGAGATTTTTGGTTTTCCCAAAATCTCTCGGCTTCTCCTCATCGACGAACCTTTGCATTTTGTCACCAAACATTAGAAGGGCCTTCATCGATGAAACTCTAGCTTCGGCGACGAAGCCTGCTCAAATTACTATTTTACCCTTTTCTTATTTATTTATTTCATATTTCACGAGTCGGGTTCTTACAACCTCCCCTCCTTACAAAAATTTCATCCTCAAAATTTGTAATCTCTCATTTACGAACTCATCCACACAACCAAATACACATACTCGACTCTAGGAAGAGCCGGCAACCACTTACAACGCAGCCCCGTCACAATACATACATACCCTCGCTTATGGTGGAGGTATACCATGGTTACATACATATACCATCTAGGGAGTTCACAAAAACACATGCTTCCAGAAACTAACTACCTATCATAATACAATAGCAGCATTATTCACATGTACTCAACTAACACGACTATAAAAACTACTACTCAGAACATCTGTGGATACTGCCGGCATATCTCTGCTATCAATTCCCAAGAAGCTTCCTCAAACTTATGATTCTGCCACAATACCTTCACCAACGGTATATCCTTGGTACATAGCTTCTGAACTTTACGCTCTAGAACTTGAACGAGTACTTCCTCATATGTTAAAGCATTCCCAATTTCCAAGTTCTCATAATTAATAATATGCGACGAATCCGAGACATACTGTCACGACCTGCTCATTTTCACATATTTACATTATTATTATTATTATTATTATTATTATTATTATTATTATTATTATTATTATTTTATAAATCATCATCACACATCTCACATTCCAGCTCAGCAGGTCACAATCCACCTGGACCCGTGGGTACCAGCGATAAATAAGAACATACAACAGAAGCTTACGCAGCAGAAAGTATAAAATCATATACATCTCATCATAAAGTGCATAACATATACCAGAGTACTACAAACACTATCTCTCAGTATATACATCCCAAAATAAATCTAGGGATGATTCCCACAAAAATCTAATTGTCCCAACCAAGACTTACCCTTCCAACAAGGGCAGATAACAGCTCTATATTAGCAGAGCTTTTCCCGCTTTCCTATCTGAGGCTCTAGAAAAGTTAATGAAATTTAGGGGTGAGACACCTCTCAGTAAGGGAAATAAACTAATACTAGTGTGTGGCAACATGAGTATTTCGTGTTCAACATATATCATATATAACATATTCAGTACTGTTTATCAAATCTAGGAAAACATATGTATATCAAAACATGACAGAACATACTACATTTTCATAACATAATGTCTCATCTCATATCATAATAATAACATTGTAACGTCCCTCAAATTCTTAACATAAAATATCACATAATAAATAAAATGGTCAACCCGAACCCGTGGGTAGCGGGGACACCTGTCATACACAGCGGAAAACCTAGCAGCAGTACACATAAAATCTCAAACATCCAGTCATAAAATATAATACCAGAGCATTCTATACATCCTCACATACATCCAAATATCTCTAGGGTCAAACACAAAATAACTCTGACACTATTACAAAATCTTACCCTTCTCACAGGGTAATCTCACTAGCTCAACGGCGGCCCTGACCCGCCAGTCTCTCAGGAGCTCCTGAAAAATTAATTAAGTTTGGGGGTGAGACACTTCTCAGTAAGGGAAAATAAACTAAATACAGCTGTGTGGCAACATGAATATTTAATGCATTTGTACGTATACAGTACATTTCATAATTCTATAAACATAATCATATCGTACTGGGTAAACATATATTTTCACATCTGTTAACAAATCATATCACACATAAAATCATCTGTTATAATTGTAGTACTGAAAACAAACCCAGGATGACTAGCTAGCTGGTGTCATGTATTACCCCCTATGACGGGTTGTGCAGCCCGAAGGCGGGACCCGACAATGGCTGGCCGACCACTGCCGAATCAAATATGTTTGTAAGTACGATGAGCCCTCCACACCCTGGTCCGGACTGCCAGGTGGACGTCCACACTCTACTGAAAGCCACATCGACTATCCATCTCCCATCCCCTCGTGGGACGGTAGCACTAATAAGGCCTCGTGCCAAAATGAACCCATAGCTACGGTACCGAGCTCCTGGTCTGAACTAAACTAACATCCTGGTTATGAAAACATATAATACATGATCATACATAACATCATTACGGCCTCGTGCCGAAAACATAGATACGGCCTCGCGCCGAAATCATACATATGGCCTCGCGCCAAAATCATAGTAAATATGGCCTCGTGCCAATAATATAAATACGGCCTCGTGCCGATAGCATAGATTCGGCCTCGTGCCGATAACATAAATACATGGCCTCGCGCCAATAACATAAATACGGCCTCGTGCCGATAACATAAATATATGGACTCGCGCCAAAATTGTTTCAGGTATATATATACTGAAAATACATCATTTATCACAACATAACTCATATTTCCATAACTGCTTGATTCGTAAAATCTTTCACATCATAATACATTTCACATAAAATAATATTCATGCCACACATATGCTATTAAAAGTCATTCTTCATATTCTAAAATCGTGAATTCCTTACATCTCATACATACATATATATTTTAATCATCATAGCAATATTTTTCCCAATCGTACATTTCATGTGTAATACACAATATAACATATGCTTTTCTGAAAATAAATTTACTCATAATCAATAATAATTTGTATGAAAAATTACTGCTTTAGTTTATTCCCTTACCTGACTATTAAGAAATTCCTTAGGACCCAAAATTACACCCGCGGCGCTCACCCGAGCCCTAAATTTCGAAAATCCTATTTCATTCGCAGATGCTTAATATTTTAGCATTTTTAAATTAATGCTAATTAATTAAAAATAAGCCCCTTAATAATCGCCGCACCCCAAATTTGGAGTTTTGGCCCGACACCCCCATGAGAATTCCGTCCCACTAGACTTGTAGAGAATCATCCCTAGATTCTCGTGGTGGTGTCCGTTCGTCAATTGGGCTTATATTTTGCAAGAAATTAAAGAAAAAGGGGGAAATGGCTTACCCCAGGGAATATGCCTACGCCGCTCCTACCATCGATCCGCTCCAGTAGAAATGACGGCAGCAGCGAATGGAGTCCAGTGGTATCTTCGGATTTTCGATCGGGCGAAAATCCGTCGCGAAATCAAGGAGAGAGGGAGAGAGAACGTGAGGAGAGAGAGAGAGTTCTGAGAGTTGCAGGTCAAAAGATAAATAAATAAATAAAGAAGAAGAAGAAGAAGAATAGTATGAATTAAATCTGGCGCGTGAATTACCTTTAGGAATCCACCTGAAGCTTCAAGAAGCTTCAGGTGGTTAACATATATATATATATATATATATATATATAATAATATTTAATTAATATTATTAATAATAATATATTTTATTAATAAAAATAAAAATAAATTTTAATTAATTAATTAATTTTTTTTAATTTTTTTTTTCTTTTAAATCCGATTAATTAATTAGTTAATTAATTAAATATTTAATTATTTAATTAATTAATTATTTATTTATTTTATTTTTTATTATTTTATTATTTTTATTATTTTTTTAATTTTTTTTTTTTTTGGAAATCACTCCACTAAATTTTTTTTTTTTTTTTTTATATCTCTGTTTTAGGGGTTTTTACATAAAACATTCCTGGTAGGTTAGCTAGCTGCTGTCATGTATTATCCCCACATGACTGGGTTGTGTGGCCCGAAGGCAGGACCTGACAATGGTTGGCCGACCACTGCCAAGTCAATAGTCTAATCTGTAGGTCCGATGGGTCTATCCAGACTGGTCCGTACACCAGGGGCGATAACAGCATACTTCTTGAAAATAACCACATCGACCATCCAATCTCACACCACTCCGTACAGCGGCGTTAACACAGATATCATGATCACGAAGACCATGGACACATAGCAACGGTACCATGCAAGTGCTAGCCTAAAACAAGCCAACCAGGTTCTGATATCATATACATATACTAAAATCGTGATACATAGATATCACATATCATTCATTTTCACATCAATCATATCATTTGCATATATATACATGTATCATGAAAATCATCGGCTCGTACGCTGGTATTACACATTTTTTTATAGCTTGGCCCGTATGCTAGCAAATCACATAGCCCAGCTCGTACGTTGCCAAATCACATAGCTCGGCCCGTACGCCGGCAAATCACATAGCTCAGCTCGTACGCTCAAAAATCATATAGCTCAGCCTGTACGCCGGCAAATAACATAGCCCAACCCGTACGCTGGCAAATCACATAGCCCGGCCCGTATGCTAGAAAATCACATGGCTCGGCCCGTATACCGGCAAATCCCATCCACATAGCATGGTCCATACGCTATAAAATCATATATATATATATATATATAAATATCTCATCCCGTATGCCGGTTTTCCTTCATAGAAATCCATATCATCCCCATTCCCCAGAAAACATTATTTCACAACATTTTTATACTCATGCCACACTGAACAAATTTTCCACGTATTCAACATATCATCATTTAAACAGTATTTTCTAAATATAAATCATATATATAAATATATTTATTTTTCCTGAAACCAGATGCTATATATATATACATGCATTTTCTCAAAACAAAACTAGTTAATTTTATTCCCTTACCTGATTCCTGAACAGCCCTTAAGAAAGTCTTCCCCGCCCTCGCAGGGTTCCTAACTCAATACCCTGAAAATAAAAACTCACAGAATTAAACTTTAGTATTTCAACGTGTATAACATTTCTTATAACTACCATTAAGTCAAATTCGGCTTAAAAGTATTACCTCAACTCAGGGATGATTCCCAACGTTCCCAATCAACACCCCTGGAAATGAAAACTCTCAATATTAAACTTTAATATTTTAACGCATAAAACACTTTTCTCAACTGTCACAAATCCAAATATTAAGTAAAAAGCCTTACCCTGGATTTGGGATGGTTTCCACCTTACTTTCACCGATGATCCACTCCAGCATATTTGGAGAGAACTCCGCCAGGAGCGTCATGGTGACTTCGGATTGTCGATCCAGCGAAGATCTGGCTCGAAATCGACAAAAAAAGGAGAGAGGACCGAAGGGGAGAGAGAGGGAAAAGAGTTAGCTTCTTAAAGAAGCTTTAAACTTCCGGATTTCCATATTTATAGGACAACGAAATTCGTCGACGAGCCCGACCTTCGTCGATGAGTCCTTCATAAATTTTGTCGATGAGATCCTGTATTCGTCTACGAAATTCAGGTTACCTCAGAACCCCTTTCGGTGTTTTCTCGTCGATGAAATCTTTAAAGCCTTCGTCGACAAAACCCTGTGTTCGTCGACGAAGCTTAGCAGCATCCCTTCTTTTCCCAACTTCCATTTCCTTTTTTTTTTTATCATTTAAATTTCATTTAAAATTCGGGTCGTTACACGTACCTCGTCAACATAGATACGTGAAACACATCGTGGATCCTCGAGAGCACTGGGGGTAGTGCAATCTGTTAAATTAGCAGACCCATTCGCTCAAGAACCTTGAATGGTTCGATATACCTCGGGCTCAGCTTACCTTTTTTCCTGAATCTCATCATCCTTTTCATCGAAGCGATTCTCAAGAATATCTTGCCCCTCACCTTGAATTCCAACTTACGGTGGCGAACATCCGTGTAACTCTTCTGCCGACTTTGAGCCGATTTAATTCTAACCTGGATCAAACACACCTTCTCAGACACCTATTGCACGAGTTTAGGTCCTAAAACCTGATGTTCACTAATCTCATCCCAATACAGAGGAGACTGACTGTAACGAACCGAATAATAATGAGGTTTATATAATAAAAAGAGAGGAAAATGGAAACCGAAAATAGAAGGAGGCAGTCGACTTCGTCGATGTTTGTGTTCGTCGATGACATTGCACTTTGGAAGGAATAACCAAGGGGAAATCATCAGTGCTTCGTTGACGAATACAGGGGATTCGTCGACGAAGGTATAATAAAATTTATCGATGAATACAGGGGACTCGTCGATGAGGGTATAAGAGAATTCGTTGACGAATACAGGGGATTCGTCGACGAAGAAATACCGAGATACGTTTGAGCCAACTGAATTTCAACGACAAAATTATTGAAGGATTCATCGACGAATGACGTGGCTCGTCGACGAATCCCCTGCTCTATAAATAGCAAAATCCAAATTTTGAACTTCCTAAAGAAGCTGACTCTCTCCTCTCTCTCTCTCCCCTTCGGTTCTCTCTCTCTCTCTCTCTCTCTCTCTCTCTCTCTCTCTCTCTCTCTCTCTCTCTTTCTCTTTTTTCGATTTCGGGCTAGATTTACGCCGGATCGACAGTTTGAAGCCACCACGACGCTCCTGGGGAAGTTCTCTCCAAACCTACTAGAGCGGATTGTTGGTGAAAGCAAGTTGGAAATCATCCGTGAGTTGAGGTAATGCTTTTTAAGTCAAATTTGGTCTTGAGATAGTTATAGAAAATGATGTACGCATGAAAATACTAAAGTTTAATACTGGGAGTTTTCATTTTCAAGGTATTGGTTAGGAAATCCTTCAGGTGTTAGACTAGAATATTTTGGGGGCTTTCTCAGTAGCCAGGTATGTGACGCCCCGATTTTTGTACAATTTTTTTTTCTTTTAATAAATAAATAATCACGTCATAAATCCACAACATCCACAAATCGGCCACGTCAACAATCCTAGTACCATTCATACGACCCGACCCGCATTGGATACCGGGTAAAAAGTATTTTATTAAACAACCTAACAGCGGAAGCCAGTATATACACATAAGTCAGAATACAATACCCAGAGTATCAACATACATAAATACACAACACTATCTCATACCCAAAAATAATACAATCCTAGGAAACCACACCTCCCTAGTCAAAACTCACCCTGTATCTCAGGGTCCCAGCTCCCTATGATCACGGAGCTCTACCACCTGGCCTATCTCTGTTCCCTGAAAAATTTAGATAATTTGGGTGAGACACATCTCAGTAAGAAGGAATAGATTATTTACAGTGTGTGGTTAAATGAGTAGAATTATAATACAGTTTACTTTTCAAATCACCATTTCATTTGAGAAAATACACTGATATTCACAAACATATAATCATATAAATATACAACATAAGCTTTTATAAGCTTAAAAATCATTTATCAAATTTAATGATTTCCAACACATATTTACACGCGAAGTTCCTGAGAATAGGGAAGATTACCTACCCATACAGGTAGCTTCCCTCTGCCCTAACACGTTATGCAGTCAGGTATAGCCACATCTGATACCCATCAGGGCACTCACCTTACTCAGTAAGCCCTTAGGCGGAGAGTTTCACTTCGCTTTAATTATTTATATTATTAACTCACACTGTTCCATTTCTCAATTTTATCATTCTTTATTTCTCAATTTCCATTCTTTCTTTCATTTCTCGTTTTAGCCAATTTTATCATTCTTTCACTTTTTATTTCCACTTTACTTTTCGGCTCATGAGTATCCTCGGTATCAAATACCAACATCGCGTTTGTAACTCATGGCCACCCTGAGGATCTTTCTATACACGCCATGCTTCCCCCCATGATCAAGGTTGTGCGGCCCGAAGGCTGGATCTAACCACTGTTGGCCGACCCAGTTAGATCAAATATCATATCACATATTGCGTCTGTAGTACGACTGGCCGGCCTAATACCCTGATCCGGACTCAGGGGGCCCAACAACCCTACACAATGGCACAGTCGACTGTCACGCCACATGCTCCAAGAGTCCGTGTGGTTGCACTAAAACCACTCGCAACGGTACCGTGCTAAATATCATAACCATCCAACAGGGTTTACCACCACATACCCGCAATCATTATGCGGTATTGGCATTTCATCAATTATATTTCAGTATATCACAATTCAGTTCAATATAAATATTCTCATCATTTTCTGTGCACATTTCATCATCTCGTAATATCATATATCATATTTCATGTATTTTTCACATTTTCCCAAAATACTCATTTCTCATGCAAATAATTTTCACTCACAAATAAATACAACATTTCATTATTTTCCAATATCAATAATTCACAAAATCTCATTTTCCAGGCAAAACATTTCCACTCATATAATAATACCATATTACATTATTTTTCACAAATCAGATCAGTAATTCTCATTTCAATATTTTCTCAGAAATTACACATTATTATATTTTACACTCCAAAATATCACAATTTACAATTACTTAAATGCCACACAATTTATCTGATATTTATATCATAATAATTTTCAGACAAAATATCATATGCTCAATTTCACATATTCATTCAAATAATAATTCTAAAAACACTGCTATAATTTATTCCCCTTACCTGACTTCCTGAGAGTCTCCCTAGAATCCCAAATTCTACGCCCTTGGCGTCTGAAATTCAACTCCTGCAATTTACATTTTCTCCAAATTAATTAATCTATTTCTCCAAAATAATACCCATCTAGCCTTCCCTAGACTCCATATACCTCAAATTAATATTTAAACTATTATTTAACACCCCCACTTAATTTTCTAAATTTTGCCTACGGGTCCCAAAATTACACCCGCGACGCTCACCCGGGCCCAAAATTCCAGAAATCCTACTTCAACCCAAAATGCTCAATATTTTAGCATTTCTAAATTAATGCTAATTAATTAAAAATAAGCCCCTTAATAATCACCGCACCCCAAATTTGGAGTTTTGGCCCGACACCCCCACGAGAATTCCGTCCCACTAGACTTGTAGAGAATCATTCCTAGATTCTCGTGGTGGTGTCCGTTCGTCAATTGGGCTTATATTTTGCAAGAAATTAAAGAAAAAGGGGGAAATGGCTTACCCCAGGGAATACGCTTACGCCGCTCCTACCACCGATCCACTCCGGTAGAAATGACGGCAGCGGCGAATGGAGTCCAGTGGTATTTTTGGATTTTCGATCGGGCGAAAATCCGTCATGAAATCGAGGAGAGAGGGAGAGAGAACGTGAGGAGAGAGAGAGAGATGCAGAGAGTTACAGAGAAAAGAAAAGAAAAGAAGAAGAAGAAGAAGAATAATAATAATAATAATAATAATAATAATAATAATAATAATAATAATAATAATAATAATAATAATAATAATAATAATACTTGAATCTCCTGAAGCTTGTTGAAGCTTCAGGAGGATAAATATAATAATAATAATATTTAATTAATATTAATAATATTTTTTTTAATAAAAAAAATTAATTTTAATCAATTAATTTTTTTTCCTTTTATTTTTAAATTCGTCTAATTAATTAATTAATTAATATTTTTTTAAAAAAAAATTTTAATTTAATTTAATTTAATTTTCTTATTTTTTTATTTTTTTATTTTTTTTTATTTTTTTGGAATCATTTTATTAATCTTTTATATCTCTTTTTGGGGTTTTTACATTCTCCCCTCCTTATAAAAATTTCGTCCTCGAAATTTGTCATTCCCCTGTTTCCCTTTCTTAGTGAAAACACTTTCAATTTTTATTGATTACCCTCACTTATGGCGGAGGAATACCGTGGTTACAACGACGATTCTGGGAGATTACAACTATTCAAAATTTTTCCAAAACCATTCACTTTTCAAAACTAAAAATTCTATTTATCTTACGTTATACTATACAAATAAAAACTACAATACTATTCCATTCACATGACTGGCTCAGCTCTAACTCCACCGAATAAGTGCGGATATCTCTGGCGCATCTGATCCTCTAGTTCCCAGGAAGCCTCCTCAACAGCATGGTTACGCCATAGAACTTTTACCAGTGGAATCTTCTTCGTGCGTAGCTCCTGTTCCTTCCAGTCAAGAATCTGCACTGGCACTTCCTCATAAGCTAAAGTATCACCCAACTGCAGTGCCTCATATCTGATCACATGGAAGGGGTCTGGGACGTATTTCCTCAGCATAGAAACGTGGAATACGTCATGGATCCTAGATAGGACCGGTGGTAATGCCAAACGATAGGCAACTGGACCCACTCTCTCAAGAATCTCGAATGGTCCAATATACCTAGGGCTCAGCTTACCCTTCCTCCCGTACCTCATAACACCTTTCTGCGGTGCCACCTTCAGGAATACGTGATCTCCTGTGTCAAACTCCAATTCTCGCCGACGAGTATCAGCATAACTCTTCTGCCGGCTCTGCGCTGTCCTGATCCTGTCTCTGATGAGTCTGACTTTATCCTGAATCTGCTGTATCAGCTCTAGCCCCAATACCTGTCTCTCACCAACCTCATCCCAGTACAATGGGGATCGGCACCTCCTGCCATACAGTGCCTCATATGGTGCCATCCCAATGCTGGCCTAGTAGCTGTTGTTATACGTAAACTCAACCAGTGGCAAATACTGTATCCAACGACCTCCAAAGTCCAGCACACATGCTCACAATCAACCATTGTCGATGTGGTTTTTAAGATGTGTGTGAGCGCCCCTAGTGTACGGACTAGGTCAGGCAGACCCATCAGACTTACAAACTGTGCTTTTAACTTGGCAGTGGTCAGCCAATCATTGTCAGGTCCCGCTTTCGGGCCACACAACCCAGTCATGTGGGGGTAATACATGACAACAGCCAGCTAACCTACCAAAAATGTTTTATGTTATTATTATTATATGAGATGAGATTTGTTTATGAAAATGCAGTATGTTCTACCATGATTTGATATATGTATGTTTTTCCAGATTTGACAAAACAGTTATTGAATATATTATGTATGGTATATGTAGAACACGAAATACTCATGTTGTCACACACTGGTATTAGTTTATTTCCCTTACTGAGAGGTGTCTCACCCCAAAATTTTATAAACTTTACAGGAGCTCCAGATAGGAGAATGGGAAAAGCCCCGTTGAGTTAAAACTGTTGTCTGCCCTTTTTGAAGGGTAGTTTTGTAGGGACAGATAGATTTTTATAGGAAGTGTCCCTAAAATTTGTTATTCTGGGATGTATATATTGAGATACAGTGGATGTAGTGACTCTGGTATTTGTAGTAATATGATGGATGTTTTGTATTTGCAATATTGTGATTATATGTTTCCAGCAGCTTAGGCTTCCGTGTTATGTTCTGATTTATCCCTGGTACCCACAGATGCAGGTGTATTATGATCTGCTGAGCTGGGATTTATGATATTGATTTTATTTTATTTTATTTTTTTTAAAAAAAGGGGGTGGAAAATTAAGCAGGTCGTCATACTGACACCTTCGACCATACAGAGCCTCGAACGGTGCTGTAATAACCTGGGAAAAAAAGAGAGTTATTAAATAAAAAAGTAATAATAATAAAATTATTAATTAATTAAAAATATTAATCAATTAATTAGTTAAACATTATTAAATTGATTTATTAAATAAACAAATAAAGGGAATAGAAAAAAATAATTAAATTAAAATTATTTATTAGTAATTAATTAGTTAAACATTATTAACTTGAATTAATTAAGTAAAGTAAAATGGTGATTATATATATATATATATATATATAAGTATATGTAAGTTAAGTTAAGTTAAGTAAGTAAAGAAAAAAAAGGAAAAAAAGAAGAAAAACATCTTCAAGAAGCTTTCAGTTTCCTGAAATAACTGGCGCGTCTCTCCTTCTCTCTTTGTGCTCTGCGCTCTCCGTTGCCTCTCCATCTCCACCTCTCTCTTCTCCCTTATTTATCGATGGATATTCGACCGATCGGGAAATAGAAGGTGCCGTTGGATTCCTAATTCCTCCACCGACATTTCCATTGGAACAGATTTGTCGTGGGAACAACGTAGGCATCATTCCTAGGGTAAGGTAATTTTCCCATAATTTCTCAATTTCTTATTAAATCTGCTGTTAAATCGACGATCAGACACTACCATGGTGTCATAGTCGTGATTGTCGTCATTTTAACATAAGTAAAGTTTCAATTGGGGTTTTCTAGGCCCCACTCCAAAGCGAGAGTGACATTTGAGAAATTTGGTAATTTGGTTATATTGAAGGATATATTTATTTTGTTAGAATTTAAGGGCCTAGGAAATATTAAAATAATATTTTATTTAGGATTAATTTAATGGAATTAGGATTTTTAATTCAGGGCCTGGGTGAGCACCGTAGGTATTTTTCGGGGTCCCTATTGACGTAGTTCAAGAAATCAGGTAAGGGAAAAAATATATATTAAATTAGAATTTTTATGTATTTAATGAGAAAGAAATTGTGTTATATGTACGTGTATATGTTTCGGTATGGGTTTAAAATGTCAACTTTTTAAATAATATTATTTTTGAGTTTATGGCTGTGTATTAGATATGTATATGTGAAAATGAACTGATGAAAGTGGAAAAATATTTTCAAGGTAATTATGTAAGGAATCAAAGGTATTTTCAGTATATAAACATTAAATGTTGGTTGACTTATTTACACTCGGTGTATGAATTTTATTACTAAATTGTGTGGCACGAGTAAATAAGAATGTTGTGTGGAAATATATGTTAAATGTATAAGATGCAGGTTAAGTAAGTAATGCATTGTGAATAAAACATGATATGGATTATGTTGCTTGTGTGTGTTAATGCTACTATGTAAACAGCTGAAAAATGTTGGGTAAATAGCTGAAAAATGTTGGGTAAAACAGCTGAAAGATGCTGGGTAAATGTGTAACAGCTGAAAATATTAGGTAAAATAGTTGAAAGATGTTAGGTAAATGTATAACAGCTGAAAAATGATGGGTAAAGCAGCTAAAAGATGCTGGGTAAAACAGCTGAAAGATGCTAGGTATGTAATGAAATGAAATGATAATGGAAATGAATGAAATGAAAATGAAATGTGAAATATGAAAAATGTAAAATGGGAAAGAGTCACTTAAAGTAAAATGAAGTGAAACGTTAAAGTTATGAACATGAACATAGGTGAATGGTTGAACAATGACAGGAAGAATAATGTATTATGGTATTAGCAGTATTTATGCTAGTAGAACATGTTACGTTTGGGCGAGGCAAACTCTTCGCCGGAGGACTTGCTGAGAAAGGCGAGTGCCCTAGTTGTATCAGGTGTAACAGTAAGCTGCATAATGTGCTAGAGCAGAGGAAAACTACTTGTATGAGCGGGTAGATTTCCCTATTCTTGGGAGCTTTCACCAGTAAACCTTTGTTTGAACTTTGTGAGTACGAGATCAATCCAATACTTGAGGGCTTACTGAGTAAGGTGAGTGCACTGGTATGCTTCAGTAGCAACCCTAGGGTTACCTAAGTATTAGAATGAAGGGGTGCTACTTGTATGGGCGGGTAATCACCCCTATCTTCAGGTAATCTCGTGGGTTAAATCTTTTGCATGTGTTTGGTTAGGTTCAAAGAATGATTTCAGTGTTATGATAATGTTTTGCAAATGTTATTAAAATTATATTTATAAACTTCATGTTAGTCACACGCCGTTTTAATATATCGTTTCTTCCCTTACTGAGATGTGTCTCACCCGAATATGAATTTATCATTTTTCAGGGTTTCCTCGAGATCGAGCTTTGAAAGCTCAAGGTTTTTATAGCATTAGTGGAAAATAGAAAAAGAAAATGGTATATTTCGATGTTAATTTTGGGAAATGTAAATATTTATGTTTTATGTCTTTATGTTTTAAGGCTGTTGAGTAAGGAATAATTGTGAAAATACTGAAATGTTTTGGGAGCTATGTAGATTTATGGAAATGCAGATGATGGATGATTTATTGTGGATTATAGTTAGAATTAGTAAACTCTGGTATTATGTTATATGGAGATTATGTTTATGTTTTCCACTGCATATATTATGGATTATCGGGATTTTATCAGGTTTAATGCGCCGGACCCGGGTTTAAGGGTTCGGGGCGTTACAGGTGTCATCCCGATACTAGCCTGGAAGCTATTATTATAGGAAAACTCTACTAGTGGCAAAAACTGAATTCAACCACCACCGAAGTCTAACACACAAGCTCGTAACATATCCTCCAAAATCTGTATTGTTCTCTCCGACCATCCATTAGTTTGGGGGTGGAATGCTGTATTGAAAGTAAACTTCGTCCGCAGTGCTTTGTGCAAGCTCTTCCAGAATTTAGAGGTAAACCTTGGGTCTCGATCTGAAACAATGGACACTGGTACCCTGTGGATTCTAACTATCTCATGCACGTACAAGTTTGCTAGCTTACTCAAAGAGTAGTTAACCTTCATCGGTACAAAGTGAGCAGATTTCATCAACCTGTCCATGATTACCCAAAAGGAATTTTGCCCATGAAGCACTAGCGGCAATCCGGTAACAAATTCCATGGAAATGTGCTCCCATTTCCACTCTGGAATAACTAAGGGTTGTAACGACCCTGCCAGCCTCTAATGTTCAGCTTTCACCTACTAACACATCAGACATTACTCCACGAACCGAGCAATCTCCATTTTCATACCACTCCACCAGAAGGTCTCGCACAAATCCCGATACATCTTCGTGCTACTAGGATGTATCATACATAAAGAACGATGCGCTTCCTCTATAGTCGTACTTCTGATCTCGTCGTCGTTTGGAACACACAGCCTGATTCCAAACCTCAACACTCCTCCCTCAGAGATGTTAAAATCCGTAGCCAACCCCTGCTACACTTTCTCCATAATCTCAACTAACTCTGCATCACTAGCCTGCACGGCTTTAATACGTTTAAACAAAGTCGGTTGGATCACCAAACTAACAATGAAATCCCGATGATCTCCGGCCACAAACTCTATGCCAAGGCTTTCCAGATCCCGTCGGATATGATGCTGAACCACAAATGCAGATATTGCCGCATGCTCCAACTTCTGACTTAGCACATCAACTACTACGTTAGATTTCCTCGGGTGATAACTAATGGTGCAATTGTAGTCTTTGATCAGCTCAAGCCACCATCTTTACCTCATGTTCAACTCCTTCTGTGTGAAAAAGTACCTGGGGCTTTTGTGGTTAGTGAAAATCTTGCATTGAACACCATACAAGTAGTGTCGCCAGATCTTCAGTGCATAAACTACAACACCCAATTCCAGATCATGCTTAGGATAATTCTTCTCGTATTCTTTGAGTTGCCAAGAATCATAAGCTATTACCTTACCCCATTTCATAAGCACACATCCCAAACCCTTCATAGATGTGTCTCTATAGATCACAAAATCGCCATCCCCAGAAGGAATGGTCAAGACTGGAGCAGTAACCAGTCTCTGTTTCAACTCCTGGAAACACCACTCACAATCTTTGGTCCAATCAAACTTCACACCCTTCCTGGTCAATCGTGTTAAAGGCCTAGACAACTTAGAGAATCCCTCCATGAACTGACGATAATAACCCGCCAGCCTCAGAAAACTCTGAACCTCCTACACACTCTTCGGTCTCACCCCATCGACCACAACTTTAATATTGCTAGGATCAACTAAGATACCACCCTTAGACACCACATGGCCCAAAAATGCGACCTGATTCAACCAGAACCCACATTTCTTCAGCTTGGCATATAGTTTCCTCTCTTGCAGAATCTATAGCACCAACCTCAGATGATTTTCGTGCTCTTCCGGACTCCTCGAATATACCAGAATATCGTCGATAAATACCACTAAAAACTGGTCCAGGTACTCATGAAAAACCCTATTCATCAGATCCATAAACACTGCCAGAGCATTCGTCAACCCAAAAGGTATGACTAAGAAATCGTAGTGGTCGTATCTAGTTTGTAAAGCACTCTTCGCAACATCCTCAGATCTAACCCTCACTTGATGATACCCTGACCGTACGTCAATCTTTGAAAAGACCTGCATCTCCTGTAACTGGTCAAAGAGATCATCGATATGAGTCAATGGGTAATAATTCTTCACAGTCACCTTGTTGATCTCACGGTAATCAATGCACATGCACATCGACCCGTCCTTCTTCTTTACAAAAAAAAATGGAGCTCCCCATGGTGAAACACTAAGTCGAATAAAGCCCTTGTCCAGTAATTCCTACAATTGCTCCTTCAAATCCTGAAGTTTTGCTGGAGCCATCCGGTATAAAGCTTTAGAGATCGGTGCCTTTCCAGGCAGCAACTCTATCACAAACTCCACCTCACGATCTGGAGGTAAATTGGGTAAGTCTTCTGGAAATACATCCAGGAACTTGTTAACTACTCGAATATCCTCGAGCTTCAACTCATCCCGTGGTGGTTCCTTCACGCAAGCTATGTACCCCTAAAATCCGTCCAATAGTAATGCTGATAGAATTTGTGGCGTCGAACGCACACACGATCCTACAAACTCATACTCCTGCTCCCCAAGAGGTCTGAATACTATCGTATTTCCTTGGCAGTTGATCACAGTATAACTGGAGGATAACCAATCCATCCCCAGTATGATGTCAAAACTAGACATATCGTACACCACAAGATTCACCAGTAGCAGCCTTCCCTGAATTTCCATTGGGTAGCCTCCCAACATCCTCTTATAGGATATTACACTTCCAGACAGTGTAGCTACAGATAACCCCTTATTCATAACTTGGGTCTCAACTCCACACAGCTTTACGAAGCTCATAGATACAAAAGAGTGGGTTGCATCTGAATCAAATAAAACAACAACTCTATTTGAAAGCAATAATATCTGTCACTACATTCCCCGCACGGTCAGCATCTGTTGGAGTAAAAGTGTAACGACCTCCAAAATTCTTATCATTTTTTTTTATATATACAATAAACATTCCTACGCAGCAGAAACACAAATCATAAAACCATTTATACATAAACTGTACAATACCAGAATCCAGAATATACCAACCATACAAAAATATCCCTCTAGTGTCATCTACTTAAAAAGATATACAGCTCTGACAAAAACTCACCCTATAACCAGGGTGATCTAACTACTTTCTATCCGCAAGCCTGATCTGCTCGCCTAATTGGCTCACCTGAAAAATGGTAAAATAATGGGGTGAGTCGACGCTCAGTAAGTGGAAATATGCTATTACTAATGTGTGGCAACTAAGTTAAGAATACTTAAAAATAGCAACTAAACTGTAATGCAATAAATAATCTATAAAACATATCTTTCTTGCTCAATTAAAAATGTATTGTATTGTCTGTATTTTCTACTTTTCATACTGATAATACCATACTATACTCATCATATATTGTAAAACTGTATACATATAGATATAACTGTACTTATTCCCTGGGACTCTGTACGTAATGATTTGACCCCTCATGACAAGGTTGTGCGGCCCGTAGGTGGGACTCTATCTGGTCAGCCCTCCAGATAAGTCATCATACTCTACACTACCTTAGCTCGGCCAAACTGCATCCTCTCCTAAGCTCGGGACTGGCTACTACCTCGTCAAACCGGCCCCCTCAACCCAGTGTACTGGGGAGCTACATACTCTCCGAGCACGGCTGACGGTACCCACATACTATCTGAGATATGTGGTTGCACTCTATCTGTATCTAGCAACGGTATCGTGCTCTGTAATCTGTATCTGTTTGTGTATCTTTCCTCAGGGATCTGATACTATATACTTATATACATATATACTCTTTTACTGTTTTCATCATGTTTCCAAAATTACCGTAACTCCTTCTTTCTGTACTGTAATTGTTGTAATCTCTGTATATATAACATTCTGTATAAAAGTGTGATACACATACTGATCTGAATAAATATGCATACATGTATATGTATATATATATATATATATATATATAAATATCTGTTCATGAAACTACTCGTATAAAAACTGTATATGCATGTAAATTTCTCTGTATATGTATATCCTTATCTGTATAATCTCTCACTGAGATTGAGGCGTTACGTATCGCCATCCCTCAATTCAGTTTAGTATGATATATTATAATAACTGTATAAATTTCTTCGTCTCATAAAAATTTACTCAGGCCACACAAGCATTTAAACTCATATGCTAAAACAAATACTGTTTCAAACTCATATTCTAGAAATTCTGTATAGTAAAATGGTGTAGTTATGCATTTATAAAATCTTTAATATCATTACAAAAACTCCTAACATAGCATATTTCCCTTACCTCAACTTTGAAAAGCACCTATAAAAAATCTGGCTCTATACCCGCAGGATTCCTAACTCAACATCCTGAAAAGACAATATCCCAGAACAAAACATCAGTATTTCTTAGTCTACATCATTTCCTATAACTATCAGAAAGTCAAAAACTCAATAAAAGACCTTACCCTGAATTTGGGATGAAATCCAACTTCATTTTCTCGATGATCCGCTCCGGAACACTTGTAGAGAATTCCACCAGGAGCGTCGTGGTAGCTTCGGATCGTCGATCTGGCAACTGGTGGGGCCAGAAATGAAGAGAGAAGGGAGAGAGAGTCGTAGAGAGAGAGAGAGAGAGAGAGAGAGGAGAGAGAGAGATTTCTTAAAAATGAAATAATTCACGGATTTTCGTATATATAAAACAAGGGATTTCGTCGATGAGCTTGTTCTTCGTTGACGAGTCCTTCACAAATTTTGTTGACGAGACCCTATATTCGTCGACGAAATTCAGGCTGCCTCAGAACCCTTTTCGGTATTTTCTCGTCGACGAAGCCCTGTGTTCGTCGATGAAATCCTTGAAGCCTTCGTTGACGAAACCCTATGTTCGTCGACGAAGCTTGGCAATTTCCCGCAACATGAGACCCTGTATTTGTCGATGAAATTCAGGCTGCCTCAGAACCCTTCTCGGTATTTTCTCATCGACGAAATCCTTGAAGCCTTCGTCGACGAAACCCTGTGTTCGTCGACGAAGTTTGCGGTCTCCTTCTATTTCTATATCTATTTTCTCTCCCTCTTATTATTAAAATGTTATTATTCTTCGGGTCACTACAAAGAGAATATACCCTCTTCGGAGCTGTGTTTGCTTGGATGGTCCCCCGATGTATCTGATTGCTACCTATGTTCACACTGGATGTAGGTGTGTCTCTCTTCGGTGCGCGGCAGTCACAAGTCATGTGGCCTAATTTTCTACAAGTGTAACAATTACCCCCAAATGACCGGCACTCACCTTTATGCCATCTATGGCATCTGATACAACAATCGCGTGACTAATCCACTTGAGAACCCTGACGGTATTCTAGCGGTAACTCAAGCCATGGTTCCTCTTCTTCCATGATCCCTAACGAGAACCTGATGACACTAGCCTCTTCTTCGGTTTTTGGTCCACCTCATCCTCTCGGATGTCGGTCTTGATCACAGTGGCCTTATCCACCAAAACTGAAAACTCATGGATCTGCAGCATACCCACTAATTTGTGGATGTCTTTCCTTAGGTCCTTCTCAAACCTCTGAATCTTCTCTTACTCGTTCAAGATTAGGCACGGAGCGAAACGGGATAGCTCTATATACCGAGCAGCATACCCCTGCAGCATCATATCTCCCTGTGTCAAAACAGAGAACTCATCCACCTTAACATCACGTGTGGAGGCCGGGAAGTATCTCTCAAAGAACACTTCCTTCAAGCAGCTCCGTGTCATCTCTGTAGGATCGGCTCTCTGCTTCTCCAGCAGACTCACCGCAATCCACCATCGCCCGACCTCCCCAGATAGCTGGAAGGTGGCATAAAGGACTCTCTGCTTATCTGTGCAGTGTAGGACCTCCAGAATCCTTTCGATCTTCTAGACCCAGTCCTCTGCTATCATCGGATCGAGTCCTTATGAAATCGTTGGAGGGTGCATACGTGTGAACCTTTCAATGGTACACCTCGCAGCAATAGGAGAACGTTCACATCTCCTAACACTACATCCGATCTCCCGTATAACCTGCCTCGTCAGCCCTCGAGGCACTGAAGGAGACTCATTGCTCGTAGTCTCCTTAGAGCCACTATCCAAGTTGTTGTCCTTGGGCTCCATTCTGAAACATAGAATAGGAATCAGTTAGAATTCCTACCTCCTTGTTAGAATTGGTGTATTCGCAATAGGGGGGTGAATTGGAATTTAAAACTTTTTCTCCTAGGATAATCTATCCAACACCAATATATACTCAACCTATGGTCAGTCTATGCAATTTCCAAATGCGTAGATAAATATAATGTGGAAATTAAGTTATACGCATCATTCACCCATAACATACATGTGCGGTAAATATAAAATGCGGAAATGTAAATGAACACACGAAATGTTATCGGGGTTCGGCCAACTGTGCCTACGTCCCCGCCTCTAGCTCGCAAGCTCGAGGATTCCACTAAAGGCTCACTTAAGGGTGGAGCGTCACTGTTTACAACCAGGTCAAATTAACACAGGGCTGACCTCAACCTTAACTAGGTCAATTAGCGGGGCTGACCTCAACCTACACGCCTTAACAGGACGACACACCTAGCTTTCCTAACCGGGTCTAAGCCAATCCGGGACTATTCCAGGGCTAGTCTCCCTCTTTAGGCCCGTGCCTGGAAATAAGACAATATTTGAAATACAATCAAATGGTACAATGAATAAGCTTTCAAGTAAAGCAGATGTGTACCCAGATACGCGCAATATCACATACACCACAATATGATTCAATATGTAAGCTCAGTGTGGTTTAAGATGTCTACTCTCAAATAGATTTACTATCGTTGTAATCAGTGCGTGAGAATGTGAACACTACAATCTTTGTATCACAAGATGTATTCAATCTAAGTGCTCAAACAAAGATATTATCCAAACTTCATATATTTCAATCAACAAGTTTTCTCAATACATATATGTATATGAAGTTCTAGCAATGTATAAGTTTGGTTTGCAAAAAGAGTTTAATCTTTGTATTCAACTAAAGATATAAATCAATGAATATTGCAACAAAGATTTTTCTCACACAAACAAATATCTCTTCAAAGATTTATCAAGACAAAGCACACTAGATATTTGAAAGTATTTTGAAAATGTTTTGCAACCAAAAACAAATACAATCTTCTTAAGATGTTGCAATGAAGGTGCAAATCTTAGAAGATCTATCAAAGTCTTCTTAGGATAGACTTATTAACAAAGTCTCTAAGAATACTTAGGTTTGGCTCTCAATGAAAATAAATCAATCAAATATGAATAGGAGAGCAAACCTATTAAATATAAACACTCAATCGACTTACAGAGAATTTAAGAAATCGAAGAAGGTAAGCAGGAGTGAATGGGGATTGGATATAAGTATTATAGGATTTGGGATTTTCAGAGAATTTCTCTTAATCAATATTTTTAATCCAATGCTAATTATCTCAAATGAGGGGGTATTTATAGACAACCCTTGAAATATAACCGTTGGGGACCTATTTGGAATAATTAGGAAAGTTTAATGACCTTTCAAATATTTTAACCCTGCTTAAACCATTTAATCGCGGTAAAAAAAATAGGAGCAACCCGAGAGGTCCGGTCGACCAGGACTCAAGTGGCTCGGTCGACCAGGGGTATTTTGAATTGAGTGGTCGGTCGACCGAGGCAAGGCGATTTTCCAAATTTCTGAGGTTCGGTCGACCGGGCCTTTTTGAACTGCATGGTTCAGTCGACCAGAACGCTGGGAATTCTCCCGAGGACCTTTCGATCGACCAAGTAGTTGGAGTACAAAGTTGGTCGGTCGACCGGGAGGTCAAAATGTTGACTCCCAGGTGGTTCGGTCGACCGGGGTCAAATGAACTGTAAGGGCTCGGTCGACCGGGACCTAGGTCAACAGTTGAACCGAGGATGGTTCGGTCGACCAGGCCAAAAATGAACTGATTTGGCCGATCGACCGAAAGTGCAGCGAGTGTGCATTTCGGTCCCGTCTTAATACAATAAAGCCCTATTTAAGTGCCTAGCAAATATATGTGAAAGTATGAGTGTCCTAGAAGCACTTGGGGTCCAATTTGAAGACACCGAAAAAGTCAGGTGTCAGTCGACCTTTACACCCTAAGGTCTTTCTATGGTCATTTTCTCATTCATGGTTTGTTTGAGCTTATGTATTATCATGCATGTGATGTGTGTGAGCTTATTACAAACCAAAGACCTATTTACTATTACAGACCTTTCCTACTTAAATATTATAGACCCGAATATAAATTACAACAAATCAATTATATCAAGGGTCTTCAGAGTCTTCGTTTTCCTCCGGGTCTCTGAGTGCCATCATAGGATACTGCCAAGATAAACCTGCACATCAACTTGGCAATCATTAAATACCTGAGTATTTGTCATAATCAAAACAGGATATGACCCATAGGGTCAACACTCCTATATAGTTTACACAATCATTGATGTCTAATCATGTTAACTACCAATCTCACGAGTCCAGGTCTGTCCTATCACACCGACACAAAACCTTCAATGGTTTGTCGTGATTTTATTGAAATTTTCATTCGAGGAAAAACACAAAACACCACCAATGAGTCCCTGTCTAGCAAGAAAAGAACCAATGACCTATTCTACCCATTTCTTATATCCTATACTCTAGTATGTACACATAGCTACGCCTAACCAAGTTTGCAAGACCTAACAACCTGGTTAACTCTAATACCAAGTTGTCACACCCCAAACCCGGCAATAGGCCCCAGGGTGTGATGTAGTAACCTAACTTGTCCCTATATCATACAAAACACACATGATAATATAATGAATGAGGGTCCAACCTCGTGGGGTTCCCGTACACCCTATACACATTTACATACTTGACATATACATAGCGGAAAAGTTCATTCTATACATACATAGAACCATACCAGAGTCTATACAAATAAAGTCTAAGCTCCATAATACAAAACATAACCTAAGGTGCCAGCAATACGCAAAACGACAACCCAATTATAGTCCAAGTACTTACACAAGTACTCTACGCAGTAAATCGACCATCACGCTCCCCACACAAGGATGCTAGTTCCGGTTACTCGAAGGACCTGAAAATATGTAAGTACGATAGGAGTGAGACACATCTCTGTAAGGCAAAATCAGGTTATATCGGTGTGTGGTATATGAGTGTTATCATGACATAAAACATACACAGTTCAGTTCTAGTATTTCCACAAAATAGTTCCAGTATAGCTCTCAACACACACATGATCAAGTAACCCGGTGTCGTCACACCCTTCGGCACGAAGCTGGCCCGCATTACACAGCGTCCCCGACACATGGCGTAGCCCCAAGCTCCCATGGCATTGTATCGGTACATCTGGTGGATCTACACCCTTCGGTGATCAGTCGATAAGAGGCGATATTTCACACCCTTGAATATAAAGCCGGACACTCTTGCCATTGGTAGGTGGTATTTCACTCCCTCAGATATAAAGTTGGACACTCTTTCATAACCTGGAACAATTCAGAACACACATTCCTATATCTCGTTTCAGCAAATCACAACTCAATGCATATTCATATAACAATTCATTCCACACTCATTTGGTAATCACAAAATCATGATTTTCAAAATATAGTTTAAAACAAGTCAAGGCACAACCATCTCCATAACACAATATATTCAACAATATATCCTCGGTTTTCCAACGAAACCAATGATGCAACCTGACGCCCCCTTTTTCCCAAAAATTGTAACTTGAAAATCTCGTAATTTTACTTGTTAGACTTCCCCAAATAAGTAGCTAAAACATACACAGGATTGTGAACCGCAGTTCTACCAAATCCAATTTCAAAAATAACCGATATAAACAGAATCCCCTTACCTTTCCCCAAAAATCTAACACAAACTCTACGGATCTTAAACAACGAACCGAGTTCCCAAAACCTATAAATCACAGTACGATAATTACTTACAATCTTACTCTCTACAGATCTAGTGAAACGGAAATGAAAACCAAGTCTTACCTCGATTTTTGGGTCAAAACCTGAAGACCTAAAAACGAAGATCTGTTCCACAGAACGCATAAAGATTCCTTTGCTGATCCCCACAATAACGTCGGATCGTCGATTCTAATGACGAACGGAGAAGAAATCAAGAGAGAGAGAGTGGAGCTTCGATTTCTAGAGAGAGAGAGAGAGAGAATATTTTGATATCTTAGACAAGAAGCAAAGAAAAAGATATTTATAGATCCTTTGACTCGGCTAACCTCGTTGATGAGCTAGCGAAGGAAATTCGTCGACGTTGCGGTGGCATTGTCGACAAGCCTGAGATTTTTGGATTTCTCAAAATCTCTCGGCTTCTACTCATCATCAAACCTCTGCATTTTGTCGTTGAACATTAGAAGAGCCTTTGTCGACGAAACTGGAGTTTCATCGATGAAGCTTGCTCAAATTACTGTTTTACCCTTTTCTTATTTATTTACTGCATATCTCACGGGTTGGGTTCTTACAAGGATAGTGGGTAATTAGTCTATCATATAAATACATACCTAACAGTGAAAGACCATACATACACACCATCCAAAATACAGATAACCAGAGTACTAAACATCTATAAACATATAGATACATATCTAACTCATCCCCAAAAATCAATCAAACTCTAGGGGAAACATACATCCCTAACTCAAAAAAAACACTCACCCTGTCTAATCAGGGTATCAACTTCCCTTTATCTTGGAGCTCTATCTCCAGGCCTATTACGGTTTCCTGAAGTATTTAAATGATTGGGTGAGACCTATCTCAGTAAGACGGAATAAATTATTTATAGTGTGTGGTAGTATGAGTTTCATTATATCATAACATATATTCATTTCATTGATAATACCTTCTGAGAAACATATACCAATTTCGCATTTATAATCATATAGATATACAACACACGCTTTTCAAAGCTTTAATTCTCTTTTTAAATCTCATTCATATTGAACCCATGTTTATCAGCGAAAGTTCCCGAGGATAGGGGAGATTACACACCCATACATGTAGCTCCCCTCTGATCTGATATCATTTGTAACCTTACCTGATTAACTCGGGTTTGACTACAATTGATACTTATCAAGGCACTCACCTTACTCAATAAACCCTCAGGCGGAGAGTTCTAATTCGCCTTAATTATTTATGTTATTAAACTCACACTCTTTCTTTTCACTTTCAATTTTATTTCATCATCTCGCACATGAGTGTCCTCAGTAACTAGTACATCCACGTTTGTAACTCATGGCTGCCTTGAGGATATTCTCCACACCATGCTTGCCCCCATGGTCAAGGTTGTGCGGCCTGATGGCTGAATCTAACCACGGTTGGCCTACCTGATTAGATCAAAATAAACAATCCATATACTCGTTTGTAGTACGAATGGTCTGCCATAAACCTTGGTTCGGACCCAAAGGGCAAAACTACCCTTCTCACTGGCTCATTCGACTATCACGCCACACGCTTCACGAGTCCATGTGATTGCACGTAATCACCACTAGCAACGGTACCGTGCTCAATATCAACAATCGTCCATCAGGGTTCATCATTCACATTTCTCATTCACATTCCAGTATTCATATTTGCAGTATTCACATTGTAATTTTCCACATTTTTATATATTCACCATTCTAGTATTCACATTTCACATTCATATTATAGTATTCACGTTGCAATATTCACATTCTCATAGTCGTATTTCAGTATTCACATTTCAACATTTTCATTGCAGTATTCACACTGTAATATTCACATTTTCATATTCACATTTCCAGTAATCATATTTCAACATTCACATTGCAGCATTTACATAGCAATATTCACATTTTCATACTCATATTTTAGTATTCATATCTTATCACAATAGTATATATCACATTTCACTATTCACATCATTCTTGTTTCTTTCTCATCATTTCAATACTCATTCCATTCTCATAATAGTATATATATATATCTCATTCCGGAAAGTTCCACATTTTTCAATATTACATAACATATTCTCATATTTCCCTATTCATTATAGAAAACATTTCTATAATCATATTTCATATCACAAAACATCACATTTCAATATTGCTCACATGCCACACAATTTCGTCTAATATTCATATCATAATATTCGAAGGTAAAAATATCATATTTTCCCTTTTCACATATTCATTCAACCAGTAATTTCAGAAAATACTGTTATAATTTATTCCCCTTACCTGACTTACTGAGAGGCTTACTAATAAACCCAACCCTACACTCGTGGCGTTCACAACTTGAAACCCTGAAATTCATATTTTCCCAACTAAATTAACAAAATCCCAGAATAATTCTCATTTAGTATTTCTTAGGCCATATATACTCCAAATTAACCTTTAAACTCTAAAATGCTCTACTTACCCTGGTTTTGGGATGAAACCTCAGAACTCCAAATTGAAAATCTGCTCCAGTTAAATTGTAGAGAATCTTCCCACGAACCTCGTGGCGGTTTTTGATCATCAAACCAGGCTTTAACGAGGCAAAAATCATAAGAGAAGGTGAGGGTTTTGAATTTTAGAGAGAGAAGGAGAGAAAACATGTTTTTCTCTCGTAAAAACCCGTTTCCCACCTTTTATAAACCGCTAGCCACGTGTCTTCAACGACGAGACACGTGGACTCATCGACGAAACCAAAAAGGGAGTTCGTCGACGAAGACCTAGATTCGTCAACGAATCCTGATGTCCTGAAATCATACTCTCGGTATCTCTTTGTCGACAAGACAGGTGTACTTCATCAACGAAATCTACGAGACATTCATCGACGAAGACGCTGGGTTCGTTGACGAATTTCTGTAGATCTCCCTTTTTAAAAATTTCATCTTTTTCTTGTTCTTTCTTCGTTCTCTTATCTTTTCTCTTACTGTATTACTTCACTTATTAAATTTTTGTCGGTAGTTTCTTATAGGGGGTATTGGAAAAAAAAGAAGAAAAGTTTGAAGAGTCAAAAAGGGTAGGCTAGGTTTTTTTAGGGGTTATCTTTCTTTTTGTTTTGGGGAGTCTTCTTTTCTAGCTTGGGGGGGAGGAGCGCCACACACAGTAGCAAGGGAGGCTTCTCCAAGGCTTGTTCATCTCTATCTCTCTCTCTATCTCTCTCTCTCTCTCTCTCTCTATATCTTCTCTCTCTCTCTCTCCTTCTTCTTCTTCTTCTTCTTCTTCTCTATTTTCTTAGTTTAATGTTAGATTTATTTTCATTGTCAAGATTTTATTTTTCTTCAATTTAAAGTTGGGATTATTAATACTTTCAATTTTGTTTAAAGTTTCTATTAGAATTTTTATTATTCTCTTTTTCATTATTGAAGCTTAAATTCTGTTTGGGTTATTTTTGAAGTTAGCTTTCAATATCATTGTTGGAATTAATTTGGTTTCTTGATTGTGTTAAGTTTAAATTTAAGTTAGTAGTTAATTGATGAATTTGTTGTTGAATGTTTAAGTTGATTCATAAAGTTTTCATTTTTAGGTTTTTGTCCGAAATTTCAATTATTTCTTGTCTGAATGCTTAATATAGGATTGTGTTCCGCATTTAATTTTGTTATCATTTATTTTATTATGTGAATGGATTGTTGAGTAGGGATATTAATTGTATTAATTTGTCCCGTTGTCTATTTATCGTTATTAGTTTCTTGTCGTTAATTTTGTTTGTGAGATGTCCATAGTTTATGTCTTGTTTTTTTTTTTTTTAATTTCATCACAAAATCTCAAAAATCCCAGGAAGTGAATCTGAACTGTGTTCAGTAAAACTTTCTTTTCTTATTTTTTTTTTTTGAATTACACCAAATTTGAAACTAAACTGTATTCCTTGAGGAGACGATTTGGCCCTTGAGCTAATTGTTATATGACTGAACTCCTATACTATTTCAGTGATAATACTATATGAGAAAATACATCAATCATTCACATAATCATATAGATATAAAACACAAGCTTTTATAAGTTTTATTCACATCTTTCATCTCAATCACATGTAACTCATATTTATCAGCGAAGGTCCCTGAGGATAGCGGGAGATCACCATGCCCATACATGCAGCTCCCCTCTAATCCATTACGTTTGAACCCTACTGATTAAATGGGTACGGACTAACAATGTAACTGTATAGGGCACTCACTTACTCGTTAAGCCCATCAGACAGAGAGTTTACTTCGCCTTGTGTAATCTATAATATTAAACTCACGCTCTTTCTTTTCACTTTCATTTCATTTCATCAATAGCAACACTGCCCTTATAGATATCTTTCTACGCCATTGCTTCACCGCATGGTCGGGTTATGCTGCTCTGAAGATATTTATCACGCCATGTTTCACCCCATGATTGAGGTTATACTACCCCGAAAATATCTACTCATGTTTTTCCCCATGGTCAAGGTTATGGTCCCCTGAAAAAGATCTCTACGGACCCAGCTTCTCCCATGGTCAAGATATCTGTCTGAAAAATTTTCCACGCAATGCTTTACTCCATGGTAGTGGGTTATACTGCCCCCTGTGGTTAGATTCAGCCACTCAGGACGCACAACCTTGACCATGGGGGCAAGCATGGTGGGGAGAATATCCTCAGGGCAGCCATGATTACAAACGAGGATGTACTAGTACTGAGGACACTCAGGGTGCGAGATGAATGGAAATAAAATTGAAAGTGAAAAGAAAGAGTGAGAGTTTAATAACATAAATAATTAAGGCGATTAGAACTCTCCGCCTGAGGTTTATTGAGTAAGGTGAGTGCCTTGATAAGTATCAATTGTAGTCAAACCAGAGTTAATCAGGTAAGGTTCAAATGACTATCAGATCAGGGGGAGTACATGTATGGGTGTGTAATCTACACGAGCATCGGGAACTTTCGCTGATAACATGGGGTTCAATATGAATGAGATTTAAAAAGAGGAATTAAAGCTGAAAGCGGTGTTGTATATTATATGATTATAAATGCGAAATTGGTATAGGTTTCTCAGAAGGTCATTACAATGAAATGATAGTTAGTTATGATATTAATGAAACTCAACTACCACACACTATAAATCATTTATTCGCTTACTGAGCTAGGTCTCACCCAATCATTTAAAATACTTCAGGAAAAACCGTATAGGCCTGGAGATAGAGCTCAAGATAGATAAAGGGAAGTTGATACCGATTAGACAGGGTGAGGGGTTTTTTTGAGTCGGGATGTATTGTTCCCTAGAGTGTGATTGAATTTTTGGGGATTGAGTTAGATATTATCTATATGTTTATAGATGTTTTTTAGTACTATGGTATCTTGTATTTGGATGTGTGTATGCATGGTCTTTCAATGTAGGGTAGTATTTAATGATAGACTAATTACCACTATCTTGTAAAGGAACCCAACCGTGAAGATATGCATAAATAAATAGAAAAGCTTGTCTTCTCCTTTGGTAAACAGTAATTTGAGCAAGCTTCATCGATGGAAAACTCCGTTTCGTCGGACAAAGGCTCTTCTAAGGTTCAACGACAAAATGGCAGAGGGTTGATGATGAGTAGAAGGCCGAGAGATTTTGAGAAATCCAAAAAATCCAGGCTGTCGACAATGCCACCCGCAACGTCGACGAAGTTCCTTCGCTAAGCTATCAACGAGGTTAGCCGAGTCAAAAGGATCTATAAATTCTTTTTTATGCTTCTTGTCTAAGATATCAAAAAATATTCTCTCTCTCGCTCTCTCTAGATTTAGGAAGAAATGACGCTCCACCTTCTCTTCTGATTCTTCTCGTTCGTCATTAGGAATCGACATACGAAGTTATTGTGGGGTCAGCAAGGAATCTTTATGCGTTTGGAAAGATCTTCGTGGTTAGGTCTCAGGTTGTGCACCCAAAAATCGAGGTAAGACTAGTTTCATTTCCGTCACTAGATCTGTAGAGAGTAAGATTGTAAGTTAATTATAGTATGTATTTATAGGGTTTTGGGAACTCGTCGTTGTTAAGATACGTAGAGTTTGTGTTAGATTTTTGGGGAAAGGTAAGGGGATTATGTTTATATCGGTTATTTTGGAAAATTGGATTTGGTAGAACTGCGGTTCACAATCTGGTATGTTAGCTACTTATTTGGGGAAGTCTAACAGAATTACGAGATTTTCAGTTACAATTCAAAGCGTCTAGCAAGGACCCTGAAAATATGTAAGACGATAGGAGCGTGAGGACACATATCTGTAGCCAAAATCAGGGTGTAGGGGGGTTTTAGACGGTTTTTGTGTGGTATATGAGGGTTATCTAGGGACATAAAACATACACAGTTCAGTTTCTAGTATATCCACAAAATAGTTCCAGTTAGGGCTCTCAACACCAGACCATGATCAAGTAGTAAACCCGGTTGTCGTCACACCTTCGGCACGAAGCTTGGGCCCCAGCATTACACAGCGTTCCCCGACACTGGCGTAACGTAGCCCCCAGCTCCATGGCATTGTTATTCGTACATTCTGGGGGATCTACCACCATTAGTGGGTGATCAGTCGTAAGAGGAGATTATTTCACACCCGTGAATCTTATAAAGCCGGACACTCTTGCCATTGGTAGGTGGTATTTCACTCCCTCAGAATATAAAGTTGTATTAAAGTTGGACACTCTTCTTCATACCGTGGAACAATTCAGAACACACTTCCTATATATCGTTTCAGACAAATCACAACGCAATGCAAATAGTCATATAACAAATTCCATGACCACACGTCATTGGTAATAACAAAATCCATGATTTTCAAAAATAGTTTAAAACAGTCAAGGCACAACATCTCCATAACACAATATATTAAAAAATATTCTCGATTTTCCAACGAAACCCAATGTGATGCAACATGACGCCCCTCTTTTTACCCAAAAATTGGTTTGTAACTTGAAAATCTCGTAATTTTATTTGTTAGGACTTCCCAAATAAGTATAAGTTGAGCTAAAACATACACAGGATTGTGTTGAACCGCAGTTCTACCAAAATCCAATTTCAAAAATAACCGATAAATATATTAAAAGAATATCCCCTTACCTTTCCCCAAAAATCTAACACAAACTCTACGGATCGTAATACAAAGAACCGAGTTCCCCAACCATAAATCACAGTACGGATTAATACGTAAAATCTTACGTCTATAAAGATCTAGTTTGAATGAATGAAAAACGGCCATGAAAAACCAAGGTCTCTTACCTCGATTTTTGGTCAAAACCTGAACGAACTAAAAACGAAGATTGTTTCCACAGAACGCATTAAAAGATTCCTTTGCTGGATCCCCACAATAACGTGGATCGTCGATTCTAATGACGAAACGGCGGAGAACGAAAATCAGAAGAAAGAGAAGAATAGAAGAGAGACGAAATCAAGGAAGAGAGAGGAGAGGGAGCTTAGATTTTCTAGAGGAGGAGAGAGAGGAGCGAGAATATTTGAATATCTTAGACAAGAAGCAAAAGAAAAAGGATATTTTAGATCCTTGACTAGGCGACCTGTTTGAGAAGCTTTAGCGAAGGAAATTCGTCGACGTTGCGTTTCCTGGACCAACCTTCCTTTTTGGGTCTTAGGTGAGGAGAGTCCGGCAAATCTGCTGGCGTTTGCTGCTTGGTCATTGGTTTGTTGTTGGCATTGGCATGTCGTGACAAGCCTGAGATTTTTTGGGATTTACTCAAAAACCTTCTCGGCTTTCTACCTCATCATCAAACCTTGCATTTGTCGTTTGAACATTAATAGAAGAGCCTTTGTCGACGAAACTGGAGTTTCATCGAGATGAAGCTTGCTCAAATTACGGTTTTACCCTTATCTTATTTATTTACTGATATCTCACGGGTGGGTTCTTAAAAGGATAGGGGTAATTAGTCTATCATATAAAGTACATACCAAAGTTGAAAGACCATACATTACATACACACCACCAAAATACAGATAACCAAGAGTACAAACATCTATAAACATATAGATACACTTCAGTACTAAAAATCTATAAAACATATAAGATACATAGCTAACTCATCACAAAAATCAATCAAACTTCTAGGGGGAAACATACATCCCCAACTCAAAAAAAGAACACTCACCCATGTCTAACAGGGGGTCTCAACTCCCGTTATCTTGGAGCTTATGCTCCAGGGCATATTACGGTTTCCTGGATAGTATTTAAAATGATGGGTGAGACCTATCTCAGTTAAGACGGGAATTAAATTATTTAGAGTGTGTGGTTAGTATGAGTTTCATTATATCACTAACATATATTCATTTCATTATAATACTCTGAGAAGAAACATATAGAACCATATTACAATTAGCATTTATAATTTATAATCCTATAAGATAAACAACACACGCTTTTCAAAGATGTGAAGGCTCTTTGGTTTTTAAACTCTCAATTCATAGGAAACCTGTTTATCAGCGAGCGAAAAAGTTCCAGAGGATAGGGGGAGATTACACACCCATACATGTAGCTCCCCTTTGATTGATTATCATTTGAACCTTTAATGATTATGAACTAGGGTTTTTTGACTACAATGTACTCATCAGGAACTCACATCCTTTACTTCAATATAAAACTCAGGCGGGAAGGGAGTGAGCAGACGAGGGAGTTCTAATTCGTCCATTAAATTATTTATGTATTAAACTCACACTCTTTCGTTTCACTTTCAATTTTATTTATCATTCGACATGAGTTGTCCTCAGCAACTAGTAATCCCGTTGGTAAACCATGGCTTGCCTTGTTGAGGATATTCTCCACACATGCTGCCCCCCTGTGGGTCAAGGTTGTGCGGACTCCCCGGCCTGATGGATGAATAGTAACACGGTTGGAACTTTTTCCCCCACCCCCCTTTCCACATCTGATTAGATAAAATATAAACCAATCCATATTTACTTGTGTTGTAGTCCGAATGGTTTCTGCCATAATAAACCTTGGTTCGGACCCAAGGGCAAAACTACCCTTCTACTTGGCTCATTCGAAATATCACGCCACACGCTTCACGAGTCCATGTGATTGCACGTAAATCACAAACTAGCAAAATCTAACGGTTTACCGTGCTCCAATATCAACAATCGTCCATAAGGGTTAATCATTTAACATTTATCATTCAAATTCTTCCGTATTCATATTACTTTTGAGTTAAAAGTGTAATTCACATGTTTATATATTCACATTTTAGTATTAACAGTTAACATTCATATTATAGTATTCACGTGTGCAATATTAACATTCTCATAGTAGTATTTCAGTATTCCATAAACATTTTCATTGCAGTATTCAACTGTTGTATATTCACATTCCAGTATTCACATTTATTAGTAAGTAAAATATTTCAACATTCACCATTGAAGCATTTACCATAGCAATATTCACATTTTAATACTCATATTTTAGTATTATATCGTATCCACTAATAGTATCTATCACATTAACTATTCACATCATTCCTGTTTCTTTCTCATCCGTTTCAATACTCAGTCCATTTCATAATAGTATATAGAATATCTATTCCGGAAAGGAAAGGAAAGTTTCACATTTTTCAATATTACATAAACTATTCTCATATTTCCCTAGCATTATAGAAAAACATTTTATATCCTATTCATATCACAAAACATCACATTTCATATTCTCAATGCCACCAAAATTTCGTCTAATATTGCATATCATAATATCGAAGGTAAAAATATCATTTTTCCCTTTCCACAGATTCATTAACCAGTAAAATTCAGAAAATACTGTTATATTTATCCCCTTACCTGACTACGGAGAGGCTATAATAAACCACAACACTACACTGTGGCGTTCACAACTTGATGATGAAAACCCTGAAATTCCATATTTTCCCAAACTAACTTAAAACAATAATCCAGAATAATTTCTCATTTAGGTATTTCTTAGGCCACTTCCTATCAGTAATCATTCTTACTCCAATAAATACTTTTGTTTTAAACTCTAAAAGATGGCTCTACTTACCCTGGTTTTTGGGAGGATTGAAACCTCAGAACTCCAAATGAATCTGCTGACTCCAGTTAAAATTGTAGAGATCTTCCCACGAACCTCGTGCGCGGTTTTGATCATCAAACAAGGATTTTAACGAGGAAAAAACATAAGAGAAGGTTGAGGGTTTGAATTTTTTAGAAGAGAAGGAGAGAAAAAAATGTTTCCTCTCGTAAAAAACCCGTTTCCCACCTTTATAAAACAGCTAGCCACGTAGTTCAAGACGAGACACAGTGGACCTCATCGACGAAACAAAAAGGGAGTTCGCGAACGAAGAGACCCTAGATTCGTCAACGAATCCTGAAGTCCTGAAAGCATACTCTCGGTTATCTTATCTCTTTTGTCGACAGACAGGTGTACTTCATGCAACGAAAATCTACGAGACATTCATCGACGAAGGACGCTGGGTTCGTTGACGAATTTCTGTTAGATCTCCCTTTATAAAATTTCCTTCTGTTTGCTGTCTGTTCTTCTCTTTTCTGTATCTACTTTATTACTTCATTAATTTAATTTTTTTTGGGTGGGGTCTCTATAGGGGGTAGGTGGTATGGAAAAAAAAAAAGAAGCAAGAAAAGTGTGAGAGTCAAAAGGGTTGTTAGGCTAGGTTTTTTAGGGTTATCTTTCTTTTGTTTTGGGGAGTCTTCGCTTCTAGTTGAGGGGGGAGGAGCGCCCACACACAGTTAGAAGGGAGGCTTCTACAAGGCTTGTTAATCATCTCGCTCTCTCTCTCTATATCTACTCATCTCTCTCTATCGCTATCTCGCTCTCTCTCTCTCTCTCTTCTTCTTCTCATCTCTTCTTCTCTATTTTCTTAGTTTAATGTTCAGATTATTTCATTGTCAAGATTTTATTTTTCTTCAATTAACGTTGAGGATTATTAATAATTTCAATTTTGTTTAATAGTTTTCTATAGAATTTTTCTTATTATTCTCTTTCATTATTGAAGCTTAAATTCTGTTTGGGTTATTTTGAAAGTTAGCTTCAAATCATTGTTGGAATTAATTTGTTTCTTGATGTGTTAAAGTTTAATTTAAGGTAGTAGTAATTGATGAATTGTGTTGAATGTTGCTTTAAGTCTGATAATAAAAGTTTTTCATTTTAGGTTTTTGTCCGAAATTTCATATTTTTGCTGAATGCTTAATATAGGATGTGTTCCGCATTTACTTTTGTTATCATTTATTTTATTCATGAAGGATGTGAGTAGGGATAGAATTGTTATTAATTGTCCCGTTGTCTATTTATCGTATTAGTTATTGTCGTTAAGTTTGTTTGTGAGATGTCCATAGTTTATGTCTTGTTTTTTTTTTTTTTTAATTTCATCACAAAATCTAAAAAAACCCAGGAAGTGAATATGAACTGTGTTCAGTAAAAATTTCTTTTCTTATTTTTTTTTTTTGAATTAAACCAAATTTTAACTAAACTGTATTCTTGAGGAAGGACGATGTGGCCCTTGAGTAAGGGTTAATGAATAACTCCTATTACATTTCAGTGATAATACATTATGAGAAAATAATCAATAATTCAAGAATCAGATAGATAGAAAACACAAGCTTTTATAAGTGTATTACATCTTTCATCGCAATCACATGTAAACCATATTGATAAGCGAAGGTCCCATTGAGGATAGGGGAGAAACATAATTTGGCCCCATACATGGCAAGCGACCCCTCTACTACCAATATCGTGTGTAAAACCCACATGATTAAACTTGGGTACGGGACTACAATGATACGATCAGGGGCACGCACTGTATCAGTAAGCCCTCAGACAGAGAGTTTTACTTCGCCTTGTTTATCTATAATATTAAACTCACGCTCTTTCTTTTCACTTTTCATTTCATTTCATCATCTAGCACACTGCCCTTATGATATTCTTTCTACGCCATGCTTCACCTCATGGTCGAGGTTATGCTGCTCTGAAGATATTTATCACGCCATGTTTCACCCCATGATTGAGGTTATACTACCCCGAAAATATTCTATACATCATGTTTCTCCCCATGGTCAAGGTTATGGTCCCCTGAAAAATATTCTCTACGCCATGCTTCTCCCCATGGTCAAGATTATACTGTCTTGAAAATATTTTCCCACGCCATGCTTTACTCCATGGTCGGGGTTATACTGCCCTGAATATATTTTCTACGTCATGCTTCTCTCCATGGTCGGGGTTATAATCTCCTAAAAATCATCTCTACGCCATGCTTCACCTCATGGTTAAGGTTATGCTCCCCTTAAAAATATTCTCTACTCCATGCTTCACCCCATGGTCAAGATTATTTCTCTCCACATTTCATCATTTCATATTTCTCATTCACATTCCAATATTCACAATTGTAATATTTACATAGCAATTTCCACATTTTCATATTCACATTTCTCATTCACATTCCAGTATGCACATTGCCATTTTCACATTTCCAGTATTCTCATTACAAAATTCACATTGCAATATTCACATTACAATTTTTACATTTCCAAGATTCTCATTTCAATATTCACATTGCAGTATTTACAATGCAATAATCACATTCTCGTACTCTTATTCCATTATTCACATTTCAACATTTTCATTGCAATATTCCCATTTTCATATTCATATCTCATCTCGTAATGGTATATATCACTTTTCAATATTTTCATCATTTTTCGTTTCTTTTCCATCCTTTCAATACACATTCCATTTTCATAATAATATATATATATATATATATATACATATATATATATATATATCTCATTTCGTGAATTTCCACATTTTTCAATAATACAAAGCATATTCTCATATTTCCCCATTTATTATAGAAAATAGTTATATAATCATATTTCATATTCCAGAATATTACAATTCAATATTACTCAGATGCCACACAATTTATCTAATATTCATATCATAAAAATTTCAAGCAAAATACCGTATGCTTATTTTCACATATCAATTCAAACAGTAGTTTTAAAAATACTGCTATAATTTATTCCCCTTACTTGACTTACTGAGAGACCTGCTAAAATACCCAAACTCACGCCCGCGGTGTTCGAAATTTAAAACCCTGAAATTCACATTTTCTCCAAATCAATCAATTCAATTTCCAGAATAATAATTATTTTAATATTTCTAGGCTCACACGCTCCCATTAATCCATTAAATTCTAAAAACGTGGGTTTGATCAACTTCTCATATTTAAATTTAATTTCTAACATACTTAAAAATACCAATATGATCAAATTCCTATAGTTTAATCTAATTCGAAACTATTCCCAGAAATCTAATTTAATCAAATCCCTAGAATTTAACTTAATTCCAAAATACTCCCCAAAAATTATATTTTATCAATTCCTGCAATTTAACTTAATCCCAAGAATGTTTCCAAAAATCTAATATAATCCAATTCTACAGTTTAATTTAATCCCAAGAATGTCTCTAAAAATCTAATATAATTAAGTACTCCAATTTAATAATTACACATTATAATTTAACCGGTTGAATTTCTAAATAACTCACATAATTTATACTCCTCACCTTAACCTTGGAGTGGTGCTTGGAAAACCTAGTTCAAAAATTTACTCAACTGGACTTGTAGAGAAACGCTCCTAGAATATCGTGGTGGTTTCTGATCGTCAGTTTGACTAAAGATTTAAGGAGAAATTGAGGAGATAGAGGGAGGTTATCTTGTTCCAGGAGTGGTGCCTACGTCGCTCTTACGATAAATCCACTCTGATTAAAATGTCGGTGGCGAAGAATGGAACCCAGTGGTATCTTCTATTTTTCGATCGGCGTTCGTTTGACCGATGAAATCGAGGAGAGAGCAAGTGGAGAGAGGAGAGAGAAAGTAATGTGAGAGAGAGTATAGAGAGGCGCTGGAGGTTGAATTGAATTTGATTCAATTCTCAGGAAGAAAAGCTTCTTGAGAAAGTTTCCTATATACCTTTATAACTTAATAATAATAATAATAATATTATATTAGTATTATACATACATACATATATATATATATATATACACACGTATATATATTTATCATTCTACTAATTTAATTAATTCAATTTAATTAAAAATTAACTAATTAATTAATTAAAAAAAAATTTTGGGTTACTACAAGAAGGCATCGGGGTGACTGTCGGGTTGGGAGTGCGAACTATTATTAGTGCGGTAGGTCAGGTCACATCACACGATATTGTCGTGAGCTGTTGATTAGTACACCTACTTCTGATCAGAATCAGAGGAACAATCAAGCACCCTGAGGCGGCTAGGCCCGTGTGTATACACTGATCCTGACTGACGTGGATATTGCTCGTGGCGCAGGAGCATGTAATATATTTTTGTTTTGAGGCAAGCAATAGTTATATGTGATTCTAGAGTATCGCATTTAGTTATATCTGTGGAGTAACTGAAATGTGTGGTATGGGGTGGATTAGCTGATTTCAGAGGTTATGTAAAATGATCAGTTAGTAAATTTTGAGGACAAAATTTTTATAAGGAGGGGAGAATGTAGTGATCCAAAAAAAATAAAAAATTCAAAAAAAAAATAAAAAATTTTAAAATTAAATTAATTATTATTAATTAAATTATATAATATAATATATTATACTATAATATAAGTAAAGTTATATATGTTAAGTTAAAGTTTCCTAAACAATCAAGAAACTTAGCATTTGAAAACTCAAAGAGAGCTCCTCTACGCTCTCTCTCTCTCCAACTCTGCTCCGTCTCTCTCCTTAACTTCTCTCCCTCTCTCCTCGATTTTCTCAGCCAAACGTGAGCTGATTGAAGAACAGAAAATACCCCTGAGTTCCATTCTCGGCCACCAATATTTTAATCAGAGTGGATTTGTCGTAGAAGCATTGTAGGCACCACTCCTAGGGTGAGGTAAAGGGAATAAATTATGTCAGGAATTTTTATAATTTAACCGATTAAATTATAATATAAAATTACAGGAATTATATACACGTTTTTCTGAATATTCTAGCATATGGAAATTGGATTTTGGATTATTATTATTATTAGGAAGTAAGTAAAATGGAGTTTGTGAGTTTAGGGATTTTATAATAATTGTTATTTTAAAATTGAACCGATTGAATTAAAGTATTTGATTTCTTGATTATTGTAGTAAATTTTTTGAATGATTTGATCGATTAAAATTATTGGTTTGATTTATTATACGTATTTTGTAAAGAATTAAAGTGGGTAGGGTTGGTTATCTTCGTTTTTCCTTTAAATACATATTTTGAGTTAAATAAATAGTGGAGATAATTAAACCTGTATTTTCAGTAAAACAGATATTGGGTATAAAACGACTAGTTTTCCAGTAGTTTATATATTTATGACAAGCATTCAAATCGTGTGGCATGAGAAAGAATATTATTGCTTAATTAAAATTATGAGTTTTTAGTATGATATATTGACATATTGAAATGTGTGGGTATTATACTATTTTTTGAACTATGGAAAAGAAAGTACAGTATAGAGTATTATTATTGTTATATTATAATGTATGGTTTAAGAACTCCGATGGACCATAGCACTCTCGATACTGCAGCTACAGTAATGAAGAACTTAGTGCAACCACACGTCTTGGGAAGAGTGTTGGTATTGAATAGTCGAGTGGGCTAGTGAAGTGTAGAGTTTCCACCAGGAGTCTAGACCAACTATAGGATGGTCATTCGCACTAGCAGACATACAGTATAGTTGACTTAACCTAGTGGCAGGCCGTCTAGGGCTAAGTCCAGCCTACGATCTGCACAACCCGTTATGGGGGGAAGCATGTTGTTTATCTATTTGGGAGTGAGTTCTTATATTCATATTTGTAAATTTAACCAGAGTATAATAGAATAGAGTATATGAAAATAGAGTATAGTTGCAAAGTATTTACAGTACACAACTTATGGTTGCAAAAGTATTAACACCTTACAGTTTATAGTATTTATATAGGTGTGAGTTATAGTTTGTATGTGAAAGTTATTTATAGTAAAGTATTAAATGTATTTTATATTGTGGTATTACATGTGATCGAGGCGAGTTTAACTCTCCGCCTGAGTGCTTGTTAAGTAAGGCGAGTGCCCTGATAGGTATCAGTTGTAGCTACGCTCAAGTTAAATGGGCAAGGTTACATAATGTATCAGTGCAAAGGGGCGTTACATGTATAGGCGTGTAATCTCCCCAATCCTAGGGAACTCTCGCTTATAAATAATGATGTATGTGTGAGTATGGTCTATAGATGATTTACAATTGTTATTGATTAACAAATGGTTATATTTTGTAAACACTAAACTCATTAGCCACACACTGACGTTAATTTATTCCATCCTTACTGAGAAGTGTCTCACCCCAATATACAAATCATCTTTTTCAAGACCTTTTAGTGGTCAATCTTAGAAAGCTCTAGAGCAGGGTTGATAGTATAACATAGCATGAGTGACTATAGAAACTCATATGTATTTTGGTTATGTTTAATAGTTCTAGTTATGTAATATAGTGGAATAGATATGCCCTTTTTGGTTGTAAAGTACAATATTCTGGTATTTTAATTGAGGATGTATTATTAATTCTGTTGTGTGGATAATGCATGTGGTATCATAGATAGGTGAAAGGAACACATAACACCCTGGGCCCCACTAGTGGGTTCGGGACGTTACACTTTCAGAGATGTCTGGAGTAGGTTAGGACACTGGATGCTGATCTTCCCCTGCCCGACGTTTGTTCATTTGGTTACGATAATGAGAGTCCTCAGTCGGGGGAAGAGATTGAAGAGGAGGGTGGAGAAGGCAGCAAAGCTAGTGACCAAAGAATTAAGCCTGAAGTTTAATTGCTTTCTAACTTTTTGTAACTTTGCTTTCAAAGCGTTTGTAACTTGCTTTCAAAACATACAATTTATGAATAGCAATTTATGAATTGTACTTCTTTAACATTTCAGAGTTCCATGTGTTTTTTATCTCCTTCCACTATTAGTCTTTCAATGTGTATGCTCCTGGCTTGATTTCTGATGCTATTTGGTACGGTCCATCCTAGTTGGGCTTCAACTTGCTTGGCTCGGGTTTTGCAGGATTGTTTTGCACTTTTCTTAGGACTAAATCTCCTAAGTTGAACATTGATGCCTTTACCCGAGCGTTATAATACCTAGCCACCTTATGTTAGTATGTTGCAACTCTGACCTATGCTTGATCTTGCCTCTCCTCTAAAAGATCTAACTCTACTCTTAATTCTTCATTGTTGTTTTCTTTGTTAAAATATTGCCTTCTCCAAGAAGAGATTCCTATTTCTACAGGGATGACCGCTTCTGCTCCATAGGCGAGCATAAAAGGGGTTTCCCCCATAGCTGTTCACCGGGTTGTATGGTAGGCCCATATAATTGACGGGAGCTCTTCTACCCATTTGCCATATGAAGACTCGAGGCGTGCTTTTAGACTATGCAAGATTGTCCTGTTAATATTTTCTACTTGTCTGTTACTTTGCAGGTGTGCAACAGATGAGAATATCAGCTTTATACTCAAGTTAGCGCAAATTTTTTTGAAACGGTCGTTGTCAACTGCTTCCCATGATCTATCACTATGGCCTAGGGTATGCTTAAACCTACAGACCACCAAAGTCCATACGAACTTGGTGATGTTGTGCTATATTATATGAGATAAAGCCTCTACTTCGACCCACTTAGTGAAGTAATCAATAGCCACCAATAGGAACTTTTGTTGTCCAGCTACTTGAAACAACGATCCTACAATGGCAAGTCCCCATTGAGCGAAAGGACAAGGACTTGTTAAGGGAGTTAGCATACTGATTGGCATGTGTGGTATGCTAGCGCACCTTAGGCATCTATTGCACCTCTTCACCTGTTTGATTGCATCCTTCCTCTAAATGGGCCAATAAAACCCTTGTCGTAGAGCCTTGCGAGCCAAGGCTCTACTGACCAAATGGTTACCACACACCCTTTTGTAAATCTCCCTCAGCACATATTCTCCTTCCTTGGTATTTAAGCATCACAAATAAGATAGCGCCAAGGATTGTCTGTACAACTCTTGGTTTATGAGTGTGTACCTGGCTGCCTTCCTTCTTACCTTCATGAATTGCTTTTTGTTATTTGGTAAGGACCTATCCTGAAGACACTGTATCAAAATGGTCCTTGAGTCCTCTCCATTTTCTCCTATCACCGCCACCTAGATGCTAACATCCTCGTAAGATGGCTTCCAAATTCTTTCCAAGTAAATAGCACTCTCCCAATCTGGTTTTGAAGCTAAGGTCAATCTTGCCAATGCATCAACCTTTGTATTTTTCGCTTATAGTATATGTGCAATGTCGAATTGGATGAATGTTTGGATATATTCCTGCGCCCTTTCTAGATATATTTTCATCTTCTAGTCCCTAGCTTCAAATTCTCCCTTCACCTGCTCAACCACAAGTTGAGAATCGCTCGAGACTTGAAGTCGGCCCACCCTGAGTGATTCTAATAAGCGCAACCCTACCAGCAAGGCTTCGTATTCAACTTCTTTATTGGTCATCGCGAACTCCAACAGTGGCACCATAAGGATTAATCTAGCTTCTCCTCCAGCTCTGTTGGATGACCCATCCACATGCAACACCCAAACATCTAGCCCCTTTAATTTTTCCCAAAACTGTTCTACCATGAAATCAGCCAACACCTGAGCTTTGATTGCAGGTCTTAGCTTGTAATGGATGTATAATTCCCCCAATTCAACTGACCACCTCACCATTCTCCCAGAAGTTTCTAGTCGCTGAAGGATCTATCTTAGCAACAAGTTAGTCAACACAATTACCTTGTGCGCCTAAAAGTAAGGTCTTAACTTCCAAGTTGCACAGATGACGACAAAGGTTGCCTTCTTCGTTGTTGTGTAGTTGATCTTCGCCCAACTTAGCACTTTGCTTGTGTAATAAATGAGCTGGTATTGCTTTCCCTTTTCTCTGACTAGGACTGCACTGACCGCGTGTGGAGTAGAGGCCAAGTACAAGTAAAGGTCCTCTCCAATTTTTGCCTTTGTCAATAGGGGTGGGGAACCAAGGTATTGCTTAAGTTGTTCAAAAGCTTTACTTTTTTCCTCTCTCCATTCGAATCCTCCTATCTTCTGCAATGCTTTAAGGAATGGTAGGCTTTTATCTCCCAAGCAGGATACAAACTTGCTAAACGAAGCAATCCTCTCGGCTAGGACCTGAACCTCCTTTTTCGTTCAAGGAGTTTTCATTTCCATCAATGCTTGTATCTTGTCGAGGTTGGCCTCTATCCCCCTGTAAGTCACCATGGACCCTAGAAACTTTCCTGCAGAGACACCAAATACATTTTTAGCAGGATTTAAATCCCTGCGATGCTCTTATGCCTTTAATATTTTTACAAGAATGTCATCTGTAACATCCCTCAATTTCTTAATATAAAATATCACATAATAAATAAAATGGTCAACTCGAACCCGTGGGTAGCGGGGACACCTGTCAAACACAGCGGAAAACCTAGCAGTAGTAAACATAAAATCTCAAACATCCAATCATAAAACATAATACCAGAGCTTTCTATAACATCAAAATACTGTTATGATATACAACCTCCAAAAGTCAAAATAACACTAAGATTAAATAATAAAAACTCCCGATCCTAGTTCAATGCTTACCCTTCTAGTAGGGAAGCTTCAATCACTCAATGGCGGCTCTAGCTCGCCGGTCTCACTGGGTTTCCTGAAAATCATTTAATGTTTGGGGGTGAGACACTTCTCAGTAAAGGAAAATAAACTAAATACAGCTGTGTGGCAACATGAATATTTAATGCATTTATACATATATAGTACATTTCATAATTCTATAAACATCATCATATCGTACTGGGTAAACATATATTTTCACATCTGTTAATAAATTATAACATACATAAAATCATCTGTTATAACTGTAGTACTGAAAACAAACCCAGGATGAATAGCTAACTGGTGTCATGTATTACCCCTCATGACGGGTTGTGTAACTCGAAGGTGGGACCTGACAATGGCTGGCCAACCACTGCCAAATCAAATATGTCTGTAAGTACAATGAGCCCGCCACACCCTGGTACGGACTGCCAGATGGACGTCCACACTCTACTGAAAGCCACATCGACTATCCATCTCTCATCCCCTCGTGGGATGGTTAGCACTAATCTGACGTAGATATCTGATCTACACATATAGCTACGGTACCGAGCCCCTGAACTGAACTAAACTAACATCCTGGTGGTGATAACATATAATACATGATCATATATATAACATCATTACGGCCTTGTGCCGAAAATATAGTAATTACAGCCTCATACCGAAAACATAAATACATGGCCTCGCGCCAATAACATAAATACGGCCTCGTGCCAATAACATAAATACATGGCCATACGCCAATAACATAAATACGGTCTCGTGCCGATAACATAAATATATGGCCTCGCGCCAAAATTGTTTCAGGTATATATATTCTGAAAATACATCATTTATCACATAATCGTCAAAACCATCACAACATAACTCATATTTTCATAATACCTGAAATCATGCTTTGTTCGTAAAATCTTTCACATCATAATACATTTCACATAAAATAATATTCATGCCACACATATGTTGTTAAAAGTCATACTTCATATTCTAAAATCGTGATTTTCTGGCACCTCATACATATCATAGCAGTATTTTCCCAATCGTAAATTTCATTCATAATATGCAATATAACATAAGTTTTTCTGAAAATAAATTTACTCATAATCAATAATAATTTGCATGAAAAATTACTGCTTTAGTTTATTCCCTTACCTGGCTATTGAGAAATTCCTTAGGACCCAAATCCTACGCCCTTAGCGCCCGAAATTCAACTCCTGAAATTTACATTTTCCCTAGATTAATTAATCTATTTCTCCAAAATAATACTCATCTAGACTTCCTTAGGCTCCATATACCTCAAATTAATATTTAAACTATTATTTAACATCCCTACTTAATTTTTCAAATTTTGCCTGCGGGTCCCAAAATTACACCTGCGGCGCTCACCTGGGCCCTAAATTTCAGAAATCCTACTTCAGTCACAGATGCTTAATATTTTAGCATTTTTAAATTAATGCTAATTAATTAAAAATAAGTCCCTTAATAATCGCCGCACCCCAAATTTGGGGTTTTGGCCTGACACCCCCATGAGAATTCCGTCCCTCTAGACTTGTGGAGAATCATCCCTAGATTCTCGTGGTGGTGTCCGTTCGTCAATTGGACTTATATTTTGCAAAAAATTAAAGAAAAAGGGGAAAATGACTTACCCCAGGGAATACGCTTACGCCGCTCCTACCACCGATCCGTTTTGGTAAAAATGACGGTAGCGGCGAATGGAGTCCAGTGGTATCTTCGGATTTTCAATTGGGCGAAAATCCGTCACGAAATCGAGGAGAGAGAACGTGAGGAGAGAGAGGGAGAGAGAGTTCAGTGCAGAGAAAAGAATAAAGAAAGGAAAAGTAAAGAAGAAGAAGAAGAAGAAGAAGAAGAAGAAGAAAGTAAAATAAAATAATATAAAAAAATTCATTGCATATTTAAATCAACCTTCAGAAACGTCCTGAAGGTTTCTCTTCAAAACTTTACCTATATAATTATATTATATTATTTTTTTTTTCCTTTTTACTTTAATCCTTATATATATACACACACACACACACACACACACACACACACATACATCTTTAATATTATTTATTTAATCAATTCAATTTAATAATATTTAATTAATATTAATAATATATTTTATTAATAAAAATAGAAATAAATTTTAATTATTATTTTTTTTCTTTTTATTTTTCTTTTAAATCCGATTAATTAATTAATTAATTAATTTATATATATATTTTTAAATTTTTAAATTTTTGAAATCAATCCACTAATATTTTATGTCTTTTTTTGGGGTTTTTACATCATCAACATATGTATCCATGGTTTTCCTTGGAAAATCCTTAAATAATCTGTTCACCAGCCTCTGATATGTTGCTCTTGCATTCTTTAATCCGAAGGCCGTCACCCTATAGCAGTAGAGCCCTCTTCAGTGGTTAATGACGTCTCCTCCTCGTCTTTAGGGTGCATATAGATTTGGTTGTATCTTGAGTATGCATCCATGAAACATAGGAGCTCGTGTCCGGACATGGATTCCACTAGCTGGTCGATCTATGGAAGGGGGAAACTATCCTTGGGGCATGCTTTGTTCAAGTCTGTGAAGTCGGTGCCATTTTTCGTTTGGCCTTTTCACTAAAACCACGTTGCTGAGCCACTCTAAATAATTGACTTCTCTGACAAAGTTAGCTTTCAAAAGTTTTGTTACCTCTTCATTAATTACCTTGACCCGTTCTAAAGCAAAACTTCTCTTTTTCTATTTCACGGGCTGATGATTCGGGTCCACCTATAATCTGTGCTCCATGAAAGTGGGGTCGATCCTCGGCATATCATCAGCTGACCAAGCAAAGATGGCTACATACTCGCTTAATAGTCAACTCATGTAACACCCTGACCCCGAGGGGCCAGGGATATTAACTTTTTACTACTAATTTATAGCGGAAGCAAAATAAACTCAATTATTATTAAACCAGAGCACTAATTATCTATATTACAATCACTTATTTCAAAAGAAGAAAATTACACAAACATAAATATCTGAAATCATACTAATATTTCTAATCAATCTTTATTTTTCTAATCCCCACCCGCATGCTTGCTAAGCCTGATTTCCAACATGCTCTTCAGAGTTATCTGAAATAAAAATATGATTGGAGTGAGACGACGCTCAGTAACTAAATAAGATTATTATTAGTGTGTGGCCAAAATGAGCTTTTTAAAAATTTCGTAAAACAATACTTAATACTATAACTTCAAAATTTCTTTTAGAATAAATATAAATTTAAAAATTTCTGCATAAAACTTTTGTCATTAATTACAACAGTAAAATTTTATAATTATATACTATAACTGTTAAATTAAACTTTTAACTTTAAAACTGTATAAACATTTAATGATGAACATACATATACTTTTCCTTATACGTTTTCCTTAGATCGTCATTTAAGCACCAAAATGATCCTTTTCACGTAAACTTACACTTTTCCTTCAAATCATCAGTAACTTTGTACACGTAATTAAATATGTATAAACATATATTATAAAAACCACCTTTAGGCCTATTTTTCATAAATCATGTTTACCCCCATGACTGCGTTGTGCGGTCCGAAGACTGGACTTAGCTGGCTGGCCGACCAAACTAAATCAACGTACATAAACTTTAAGTGAGATTTTCCTTATTAAGTCTTGTTCCGGAACCAGGTGTGCACTCAGGAGAAATCCACTAACATAAATAACCACTCTGTAAACAGTGTGGGTGCACTCTGATCCGTATAAACTTTAAGTTGCGGTACCGAGCATCTGTAACTTTGAACTTTCGTTGCCATAAGGGGTTTTAAAATTATCTTATTATAATTTATGCAATTTAAAATAATATCGTGAAAATCTCATTTTACTCATATTTTCATAAAAAATGTAACGTAGAAATAAACTCATACCACACAATTTTTGTGTTAAAAATATATATAATTTTATTTTTGAATAGAAATAAATGCTGAAAATTTACCCGAGGAGATTAGAACATTTCTTAACCCAAAAATAGATGCAAGTATATTAAAGATAGAACTGGTATAATTAAACACGCGTAAAAATAAACTCATGGAAATTTTGTGGAACTAATTAACATAATTGAAATTTACTTATAAAATAAACTCGGATATGAATTTTAAATAAAAAAAAACTAACATAATCAAAATTTACTTACCTTCTCCTTACGAACACTGTAACTATCTCTAAGAAATGAGATCGGAAAGAGTGGGTAATTGAGAACTTACTCAAAAATTCTCTCTCCACCACAATTTCTTTCACTCACTAATCCTTCTCTTCCTTAGAAAATTGTGGTGAAAAATGAAGGTTGAGAGCTCCCTATGTATAGGAAAATTTTGGGGAAGAAATGAAATTTATAAAAGTGTGGGGAGATGGGTGAAATTATAATTTTTTTAAAATTAAAGAATAGGCAAGGGATGGGCAAGGTATGAGTTGAATATGGGATGGGGATGGAGGCCATGTGGGAGTGCTTGCCACCATTCCCATTAAATAAATTTTTAATTAACTACTTACCTAATTAATTAATCAATTAGTTAATTAATTATTTTATTATTTTTCTTAATCATTATTATTATTATTATTATTATTATTATTATCATTGTTATTAATTTTAAACTATTTTTAGTATTTATTTATTTTTGAACAAGAATTAAATTTAAATTTTAAAAACTCATGTGGGCCCCACATGGTCTTGTGGGCCCCACACAACTTCGAGACCCGAATGGATCTTATGTAACTCAAACAATCCTCATACGATTTTATGAGCATTACACAGCTTCGAGACTCGTGTAAACCTCCACACGACTTCAAGACTCATGTGGGCCCTACACAGTCTTGTGGGCCCCGCATAGGATACCTATATTATTATTATTTTATCATATATTTTTACAAATTATGTTAGTCAAAACATTATTTTATATACTTATTTACGTGTACAAACAGTGTCTATCCTATTTATCCTATGAAATTCCATTTTGACCAGGCCAACCTCCAGGGAGCGATTGAGCCGCAATGGTCTCTGAGCACTCGCTAAGACAAGGTCTTTCTTAGGCATCAAACATGGAATCAAGGATCCTACAGAAAAATACTTCTGTATTGATATTAACTCAATGACCATTTTTATTATTTTATTATTATTGTGCTTTAATCATGTATATATTTTTGGGTCATCACAGCTCAACTCTTCCTTTAAGACCTTTGATAAATGGCTTCCAATCTGGACTCACCTCTCCTGGTCACCCTTTATTGGGATGCTCATAAGATCTTCATTTAACATGTTGATCTGCGGGTATTCTCCCCTTACCTCCAAATCCTCGATGGCCAGGGTTTTCCGTGCCTCAGTCTTACCCTTCAACGCCATTACATAGCAGTTGTGAGCCATTGTCTGGTCCCTTTTGACCACCCTGACCCTATGTGGGGTAAGGAATTTCTCCTTCAAGTGGTAGGTGGAAGTTATGGCTCTAGCTGCATTAAGTGTTAGGTGGCTCAATATGATGTTGTAAACCGAGGGGCGATCGACCACCATGAAGTCTATCATCAAAGTGATTTGCTGTGGAGATGCCCCCATTGCCAAAGGGAGTGTTATCATGCTTATTGGATGAACTACATCTCCTCCGAACCCAACCAAAGGTATGGAGATTGTGGTGATTCCCTAAAATACATGATTTTAGACCCTCATTTACCTTTGTTTATCCTCATTTTATTATGTATTTGCCCAGAGTTATCATTGTTCAGAGTTATGCAAGGTTTATTTGTCTTTTTAGGAAAAACAGGTTAAAACCATGAAGTTAGGCATTACGAGAAGCCAAGAAGGATTTGGGATACTCAAAGCTTGAATTCAGATGTCTAGCCAAACTCCGAAAGCTTCAGATCATGAATGAACAAGAATGTGATGCTCGACAATGTGGTGCAACTAGCAACATATAAAGGCAACCTAGTCTTCCACTGTGGACTTCAAGGTTCAGACTGAGATCAGAATGCTGCAAGGTTCGACCAAGTGTTCGACCAAGTGACCCACTAGGGTGACTACATCAAGATACTGAGACAGAACTGAGAGAATAAATACCAAGAGTCTCGACGAAGTGTCTGACCAAGAGGCCTTCAGGGGCGACCATGACGAGATACTAAGACTTCCTGAAGATTGAGATCCTGTAAGTCTCGACCATCAGATCGACCATCAAGACCCTGAGACATGATGAATTCGAAGACATTGAAGATTCAAATCCCTGACTTCCCACGAGTTCCGACTAGGGCACGCACAAGAATGACAGAGGGGCGACTTGGTCAACAACGACGATCTTCTGCGTGAGATTTGCTGCAAACTTTCATAATTAGTAAAACAAACCTTGTAAACCCTAGATCTTATAAGTATTTGCTATGAATACAAGCTTTGGATTCCTCTTTGGCCTCTCTTAGGTTAGTGACTGACCTAGGAAGTCATTGAGAGCCAAGTTAGAATAGAAGTAGAGTAGTTTTGGTTCGTGTGTGGAGTGTCCAACGACTTGTGACAACCAACAACGTTCATCTACCAGTTGTGTATATTATATGATCTCCTTTTGTACTTATGGCGTTAGTGATAAACGTTTTGAATGATAAAGGGATGATCTTTTTACTCACGCTTTCATTTACTGCTTTCCATTTACTTGCTGTGTGTTTGATGAAAGATTGCAGACAAGGATAAGCACTTCTGCATATCAGTTAGAGGGAAGTAGTTGGCTGCGGAACCGCAAAGGTGTTCATTATTGTCACATCCCAAACCCTAAAATGGGACCCAGGGGTGAAAATGTAGTCTAACCTGTCCCTGTATCATACAAACCATCCACAGATACAGTACAAAGGATAAGGGTCCGACCTCGTGGGGTTTTCAGGCACCCTAAACACATCCAAATACAACAAAATATACGCAAGCGGAAAAGGTCATTCTATATATATATATGTAGTACCATACCAGAGTTTATACAAGAGCAGAACAGACTTTATCATACAACGTACAACTGGGTGCCCAACACATCCCAAAATGGCAACCCATCAAAACACAGTCCTAGCACTTACCCAAGCGCTAACCACAGTACACCGGCCACTACGCTCCCAACACCAGAACGCTAGTTCCGATTACTCGAAAGACCTGTAAAAATGTACGTACAATAAGGGTGAGACACCTCTCAGTAAGGAAGAACATATGTTATATCGATGTGTGGCATTTGAGTGTTATCATGATGCAACATACACGCAGTTAAATGCAGTCCAGTACTAATTTTACACAATGTATACACGCATACACACACGCATACACACGCCCACGATCTACCCGGTGTTGTCACACCCCTTGGCCCGAAGCTGGTCCGCTACAATTCGGTTTTGGCTCGTAGCCAACCCACGAAGCACGGCGCCATTGGCACATAGCTAGTCCCAGACTCCCATGGCGTCGTATCGGCACTAATTGGTGGATCCACACCCTTTGGTGTTCAGCTGGTATAGGCTCACACCCTCGGATATAGAGCCGGACACTTTTACCTACGTGGCAGGCGATAAACACACGCCCTCAAATATAGAGTTGAACACTCTCAATACCTAAAACAAATTCAAACCCCGTTCCTATTAGCCATTTAACCAAACACACACTCATGCATGCTCATATAACCAAACAAACCACACCCATTTGGTAATCTAAAATCATGATTTTCCAAAAAAATACAATTTAAACAAGTCAAGGCACGGTCATCCTTATAACACAGTATAAATCAACATATACGTTCGGTTTTCAACAAAACCAGGGATGCAGCCCGTCGCTCCCTTTTTCCCAAAACTGTAATCATGAAAAACCCATAGTTTTCCCCGTTAGATCCCCCAAAATGAGTAGCCAAAACACACACAGGACCCTGAACCACAGTTCCACCGAAAAATAACCGATATAAACACAATTCCCCTTACATTTTCCCCGAATAAAAAATTTAGAACTCTAAGATCCATAAGCAGCGAACCGAGTTCCAAAACCTACAAATTACAGTACAGAATATACTCATAAGACTGTTCCCTACAAAACTACCGGATCATAATTGAAAATCGAGCCTTACCTCGATTTTTCGTTAGAACCCAAAATTCTCCGAAACGGGATTCCGATCCGTAGAACTCGTAGAGAATCCTTCCACGATCCTCAAGGTAACTTCAGATTCATGATTCTCGTGACGAACGACGAAGAAATCTAGAGAGATAGTGAGTAGTAAGAGTTCTAGAGAGAGAGAGAGATAAGATTTAGTTTTCTTAATGGTTTAGCAATGAGAAATGATATTTATAGCCCTTTGACTCGGCCAAACTCATTGACGATATGGTGTCCTCGTCGACGAGGCTCTATAGTCTTGTCGTCGATGAGACGGTGGATTCGTCGACAAATCTTGATATCATCGGTTTCTCGAAACTCCTTAGCTTCTCCTCATCGACGAGCCTCTAAACTTTGTCGACGAGGCTAACATAGGCTTCGTCGACGAACTCTGGCTTCGTCGACGAATCCTGCTAAATTTTCAATTTGCCCCTCTCTTATCTATTTAAACCCATATATCACAGTTCGAGTTCGTACAGTTATCATTGAGATAGGGTATACTCTGGTTCCCGACCATACTCCGGACAGTTGCTGCACCCTTGCTACCCTGTGCCCTTGATCGCCCCTTTCCTGCTTTGGCCCGCTTGGGTTAGTACTTCTATGGAAGTCTAGATTAGTGTAGTTAGAAGCATGACGTCCAACGTCTGAGTCAACTCTAGTATCACTTTGTAGGAGTAGGGCAACATAGACATTTTCTCATTTTCTAGTAGTGTAGATTTACTTGCTTTTGTTTAAGTGCTTTTAGTAGTTGGATAGAAAACAAAAATAAAAAATATCATCTTTTACTTCTTTTTCATAATAAGGTTATAATAAACTAATTTAGAAGTGGTTTGATAACTGCGCTTTAAGTTTCTATGGATTGATACCCGACTTACTCACTTTCTATTGAACTTGGGATAGTTAGGTTTATAAATATTATTTTTGGTAGTTAAGGACCCAAACCTTGGTGAGCCTACTATCGGTTTTAGTCGTTCTTTCCTAATCTTCATCTCCTGCAACACCGACTAGAAGATTATATCGGTTGAACTCTGATATCAACACCCTCCTTATTCTGTAGTTGGCCACCAATAGTGACACCACCAAGGCATCATCATGAGGCTGCTACACACCTTCTTCGTCTTCTCTTGTGAAGGTGATCCTTTGTTTTTTGTAATTCGAATCCTTTCTTTGTGTCTAGAGCACTTGTTTTGCATACCTTTTGTGGACACCTCCATTATCTCATCCACTGGCTGGTCTGCCAAAGATTACAACAATCTCCTCAACAATCTGTTCCCCCTTCTGTTCTACTTTAGGTTTTTTATGCTTGCGAGCTTCCGTTCGGCGATCTCCTCTTTTCACAAACCCTGATAAATACCCCCTTTTTATCTAAGCCTCAATTTCGTTCTTGAGGTGAATGCACTCCTTTGTGTCATGCCCATAATTCCTGTGGAACTGAAAGAATTTTGACATGTTTCGCTTATGTGATGGTGCACACATAGGCTCGGGTCATGAAACATACCCTATTTCTTTGATATGCATTAGGATATTGGTACGCGAGACATTTAGGGGAGTGTAGGACAACAACTTACTCGTATGTCTTAACCCTTAGGGCTGCTCTGCAGCTTGCTACTCTCTTGCCTTTTAACTGTTTTGGAGGCCTCACCCATATCCCTTAAGCTTTTTTTTTTTCAAATCAACTCGGTCTCTCCTTGTGTCCATCACCTCCTTCAAGTTGATATACTTCTGTGCCCGTGCCATTAGTTCTCCCATATTGGCTAGGGGCTTCTTTCTCAGCGAGTACAAGAAGTTCCCAGGTTGGAGGGCCGTTGTTAGGGCCGCCAGCGCCTCCCCATGATCCAAGTTGCGAATCTCCAGGGTTGCAACAACGAAACGATGTATGAACTTTTCCAACGTCTCCCTTTCTCCTTGGACGAGACTCATCAAATAAGCCAAGATTTTAGCTATCCCAAGGCTGCTGATGAAGTGCTAGGTAAATTGCAGCTCCATCTCAGAAAAGGAATCAATGGATCCAGGCTTTAGGGTCCGACACCATGCCTTAACATTCCCCTTAAAAGTGGCGACAAATACATGACACATGATGACATTCGGTGCGCCTTGCAATTGCATTAGCACCTTAAAGGTATCCAAGTGGTCAACTAGATCAGACGAGCCTTCATACCTTTCAAAGCTGGGCATTTTGAACTTACTTGGTAATGGGACATCCATTACTTCTATGGTGAAGGGCGGATCTAAAGACTTCAACGAGGTCTCCCCACAGGATGGGTTAGTGTGATACTCCTTCATCATCTTTTCTAGTTGGTCAATTTTCTTGATCCTCTCCTTTAGCTCGTTTGATCGTTGTTCGTTAATCCCTACGCTATTTGCGTCTTCCACCTTCTTTACGGGGTTGATTTTTTCATACTTTCCTTTGGGTTTGCAACCTTTTCATGTGATTCGGGAACTTATTGATGGCGGGGAACAAGCTCTCTATGACCCTTTTGCTGCAGGATCATATTGAACATGTCCTCCATCTTCTTTTGGGAAGCTGTCATGTCTTCCATTCTCCTCTGGAAGGTAAGGAATTCTCCCCTCATCACACTGGAATGGTCATCGGGTGCAGAGTGAATGGACTGGGGTGATTGATCACCCACAATAGGCCCTGACTTTGAGTTGTTGGATGTGGTCATGATTCAAAGATCGAAGATTGGGAACAAGAAGAAAACCTCTCAGAAGTGTTTCCCACAGACGGCACCAACTGTTGCTGAATGAAAAAGTTGAACGACCTTTGAGATGTTTCTCAATCACGATCACTTGAAAAAAGAGGAAAATATGACCGGCTTGGAGGACCCAGGTTGTACTCCGAGGGATCACTCTGATGCCTAAGTAAGAAATTTGTTAGAGAGGTTTTATGCAACAGTAGAATAGGTTAGAATGAGATGATCTTACCTTTTCTCTGAATCCCCTTTTATAATGGTAGAGTTTGACCTAAGGGTGGTATGCCATTTATGAGCGAATTATTGTAGCGTGAATCGCTCTAACCATTATGAGCATTAGAGCACATGCGTAAATTGCTTTGACTGAGCAATTGACTTAAGTGGTTTCATAACCGCCCTCATCAATGTAGTGTAAGGTCTTCTTTTAATTTAGGGTAGGTCAGTTTTCATACTAATATATTTGTGGTATATCAATAACTCTATCTAATATATAAACTAATAAAATTATATATGAGATAAATGAATTTTGGGATCGAAGATATCCTTATATTTTAAAACTAAAACAAGAAATTCATAAATTAAATAAACAAATTAAAATTGGATAAAATTACATTTATAAAATCAAATTTAGATAATTAAATATTTGGACCCAAAGACTAAAAAAATTAAATAAAATACAGTTTACTCACATATAATATATGAAAGTATGAATAAAGGTAATCATTTTGTAAATAAAAAATATTACTATATCTTAAAAGTAAGATAAAATAGATTAAAAAAATTGAACTCGAGAAAATTTGGATAAATTTACATTTTAATTTTTTATTTTAAATTGGATCATATTTAAATTTAAAAATAAATTTGACTCAAAAATGAAATAAACACAATTCTCTTATCCTTACTATTTTTTTAATCATCTTTTAAAAAATGCCTTCAATTTAATTTAACTTATAGCAACAATATTTACAAAATGTGAATAAATAGTTAATTTAATAAACTAAATTTATTTTTAAATTATTTTTTAAAAAATTACAATTGATCATTATCTTTTGATCGTACCCCTTTAAAAAATGTATTAACATTTCATCAAAAGAAGTCCTATATTTAAGTTTTTTTTACAAAATAAATGTGTGTGTGTGTGTGTATGTGTGTGTGTGTGTGTGTGTGTATAATTTCTATTTTTTTAACCTATAATGTCATGTAAATATAAAAATTAATAAATTTAATATTTTCTTAACTCCCCACTACACCTTAAAAATAGTAATTTTTTTCTAAAAAGTGTTAGAAAATTTAAACAATTTTGTTATCTTCTTAATTCTCTATTATTTCCTTAAAAAATAGTAATGTGTCTGCCTACAACTAGTAATTACAATTTATAAAACAAAAGGTACATTTCATTATAAAACAAGTAAAGCCTTCTTTAAATTTAAAAAGCTCAATAATTGATAATTTAATAAACAAAAAGTAATGATTATAAAGATTTTAAGTGAAAATTATAATTGAGAATTACAATAAATTATTAATATTTTCATTGAAAGAAGTCACATCTTAAGATTTCTTTTGTAAATATGGAAAATCTAAAAATAAAAACGATTAAATTCTTTTGACGTATTATTAAATTATTGTAAAGTATCTAACATCATTACATACAAAATTTAAAAAACTATTTTTATTAATTTTAAAAATATAATGGACCAAAAAGTACCGCAAAAAAAATAAAGTATAAATACTTGTAAATTGATTATAAAGATTTTTAAGTAGAAATTATAATGAAAATTTGTAATAAATTTATTAATATTTTCACTGAAAAAAAATTATATGTTAAGGTTTTTTATTGTAAATACAGAATTTATAATATATCAAAAGAATTTATTTGTTACTTTTGTATTTTACTCAAAAAATTGTTCAAATTATTAAAGATAAAATTTCAAAATATAGAGTAGACCTTCAAGTACCACTAAAAAAATAAATTTTAAGTTAAAAAAAAAAGACTCATTAATTGATCACTAACCAAACAGAAAATAAGAACTTTAAAAAATTTAGGTAGCAAGTTACGATTTAAAAAATCAAAAATGATGAAAAATTTATTGATATTTAATTGGAAGAAATCCTATACTTAGGATTTTGCAAAATAAAAAAAAGAAATAAATGTATATATATATATATATATATATATATATATATATATTTTGAAACAAAAATGAATCGGCGTGGACGGCAGGATTCGAACCTGCGCGGGCAGAGCCCACATGATTTCTAGTCATGCCCGATAACCACTCCGGCACGTCCACTATGTGATCTGTTCCTCCATTGTTTATTAATTGCCACATTGTTAAAAATAATACAAGCCGACCACATTCGATGGTGGGTAAAGACGAGGAGCTTCCAGTTACCTTTTGGATTGAGTAGCTAGAATTACCTCCTAGTAAACTACACATGTCGTCATTTTATAAACAAAATTTATTTAAAAATTTTATAATCTTAGGTTTAGATTTAAGTAGATTTTGGTAAAATTTAATATAACTTTATATTAGATTTTGACTAAATTAAAAACCTTTCTCAAACATAGGATAATTATAAAATAATTTGTGAATTTTGTAAGATCAATTTTTAAAAAATAAATGAGTTTAAATACTATAAATAGAAGTATAGGTGTGTAGATCATTTTATTATAAGAAATATTCTTATTTTTTAAGATATATTTATATACATTGTATATGAAGGAGCGTAGTATAATCATTTTATGTACAAAATATTCTTATCTTTAAAAAAAAATTAAGAATTTCTAAAAAAAAAATAATTTGTGTACAAAAACATCCTTTTTTTTTTTTAAAGTAAATTTTTATAATACCAACATTTCTATAAAATAAAAAATTTCGTACTAAATATAGAAGTACGGATGTGTGCATCATTTTATTGAAAAATATATTTTTTTACAATATTTTACTTACAAGAGATATAAAATTTTTATTAGAAAATAATTTACAATATTTTTAATTTTAGATATTATATGTATAATATTGCTAGTTTATTTTTTTTTCTAGCCAAATCAATTTTTTTTTTTTTTTTTTAAGTTAAACATTTTAATTTATTGAAATTAGATTTTGTAAATGTAGTTTTATCTAATTTTGGTTAAAAAATTTACTTTATTTTAGGAATATTTTGTCTTAATTTTAAATATAAAAATGTATATTTTTATATAATGATTTATCTTATTTGTCATTTCCTCAATTTAAAGTATAAATATATTGTTACCTTCATTTGAGAGCATCGAATGTAGGCCTTAAATTTGGACAAAACGTAGCATAAAATTTTATTTAGTTTCATCAAAACCCACTCAAATTCTAAGATCCAAAACTCATATTCCCAAACAATATCTTAATTAAACCAAATTAATTTTTTTTCCTTTATGTTCAAAAAATAACTTAATAGAAACTGAAAAACAATTTTATTTAATTTGGATTAATTACTTATATTATGGCAACTTAATTCTTTTAATAATATTTTATCTCACTTTTAAAAAATAAAGAATATTTGTATGCACACAATGAATTACACAATTTATACTTCAATATGTAGTATAAAAAAATATTTATTTTAAAAATATTTAGCCTTAGCTTTAAAACATCATACATTTATCTACAACTTGATTTTTCACCACTCATACATTGATGCATAGCACGCGATTTGTTTATTTAGGATTTTTTGTCTTCATTTCAAAAAGAGATATTTTTATTTACAACATAATTTACACTATTTGTCTTTTTTTATTTTATTTTATGTATATTAATAATAATAATATAAAAGTATAGATAAATATAAGACAAATTAACAATCATTTTTCAAGAAACTTGTCTGATTGTCATAATAAAATGCGTATATTTTGTTTGGTCTTTAGGTCTTTAGACAAAATGCCTACCATAAATTTAAAAACATGACTATAAGCATACAAAGACAGAGGAAAAGAAAGATATGCCCGTGCTCATTTTTGTAACTGTTGGGTCTGGCTCCACTTCAAGTTTTCCTTATATGCTCATGCTCATGTTCATTTTTGTTACAGTTTATGTTTTCTTTTTTTTGGATTACGCACCGGATTTTCACGTGTCCGTTTTACGGTCCATGTGACTAATCTCATGCCCATTGAAGCCGACCTCACAACTCCAAAGGGTGGTAAATTTCAAGAATCCAGGGACAGAAACGAACTCAGGAGGGTTTGAACACCTGACCTCGTAAGAAACACTCCTGCAGCCTGCATTACCACCTGAACTATACCCTAGAGGTTACAGTTCATGTTTTCTGTACATGCTTGCTTAAGTTCAAATTGATCATTTTAAATATTAATCTCTGTGACTCATGGAATCCATCATTGAACCGTGACTGACAAAGTTAAAAGACCTAGAAATCTTACGGTTTACTACAATAGACAAATTTCCTTGCCTATGTCAAGTGTAAAATCAAGTCTTCCTAATCTTACATCTTGTAATTCCTAGATAGGAAATTGTGAGTAGAATGTCTTTGCCCCTTCCCCCCTCCCCAAAGCAAATGGTTCATGGAGGATGAAAGTGTGAGAGCCATCATTAGATTATTGAATTTCAATGTAGGATCCTACAGCAACAGAGTCACCATAGCAAACTCTCTCCCAGTTGCCCCCCCCTCCCCCCAAAAAAGTTAAAAAGGATATTTGTTTGCTTTGTCAGGGATTAACTTTAACTTCAGAGAAGTTTTGAATTTAAATTTATATTGAATTTAAATAAAATATAATATAAAATTATATTGAAATTTGTACAAATCCAATTTTAGGGTCTGACATCCATGCTTCCAAACATAAATTTAAAATAAATCAAGTGAAGAATTAAATGAAGGTGTTGTAGGTGAAATAAAAATTTGATGCTTCCTATGCATACAACAAGTGTGCGGTTAAGGGAGGGTGATACACAGGCAATTCCCATTTAAACATCCCCCACCATCACAAACAGAATAACATACAAATTTCTATGATATATCTGCAGCCTGCTTGATTCTGCTCCTGCACAAATATCCAATTTTAGTCTATTGCCATGGTTCGTAAGTATAAATCTTCGTTTGAAAATGTGGTTCGAGGGAGCAAGGTGGTTCCATATTTAGATTCAATCACTTTATCCTTTTATCAAGAAATATAAATTATAAATAGGATGCTCGGGATATATAGTCTTTGATATTATGACAAACGGATTATTTGTAATACACAGTCAGATAGATCCGGGCAAAGTTTTATGTTGCTGCTGAAGATAACTACATACTACATATCATTAGGAGATAAAAAGGTCTATGCATCCCCAGGTGCATCACACACCAAGGCAAGTAGGACTAACAAACTCACAGGACAATAGATTGGTAACCATCTTCTGTTTCGTGCCGACGCAGGTAACCAACACCAACAGCAACTGCTACTGCAACTCCCAGAAAAGCTACTACCCAAACAGAAATGGGGAATTTCATCCCTCCACGCCCCTGCAAAAACCAAATTCTAAAGAATTAGTTTCAGTTGCTCAAGAACATTGAAGAGCTTTGTCATTACGTGGTATCATCCGCAACTCATCAGGTAATATTAAGGCCGCTTTCTCTGAAAAATTTGAGTCAGGTACTAACAATGGAGCGGAGTTGTAGGCTCTTACTAGTGGTGTTCGACTCTGTAAAGAGTGGGAATATTAGAATATTTGTATTGAAAGCGATTTGGAATTGGTGGTGGGACGACTCACATCTGGAATTTGCTCCTCCTGATACTCATGAGACTTTTGATAATTGTTAAAAGAGGTGCTACAAGGTTTTCAGTTCTCTATAATGCACCAATTTAGAGAAGGTAATCAGGTGGCGGATTACTTGGCTCGTCAAGGCAAAAGAGGCAATACAAGGAGATATTTTGTAAGTGATGTGCTGCCGAGTAAAATGAGAGGTCTCATTCGTATGGATAAGATGAACATTCCAAACTTTCGTCTTTAATTGTCATCATTTGGTTTTCCTTTGATTTTTGTTTACAGGTAATTGACATCATTTTACACGTAATTTTTTTATGTTTAGTTTGTTTCTTTTGATTACATATAGGCATATTCAGATTGCTTTACTTGGATAATGGTTCGGGTTTTGATAGAGACTTGTATTGGTTTTTTTGATAGTTTATTTGTAAATCCCATGTGTCATGTTTGTAATCACGGTATTTCTTCGCCATAAGTGAGAGCTATTAATAAAATTATGGTTTTCGTAAAAAAAAAAAAAAAGGTTCTTTGTCAATACATCGATACCGTTAACATATCCCAAGACTTCTCACACATAAAATGAGCAGCAATACATTCTTAAGATCGCCGTTAGGTGTTAATTAGTATCATTGTTCAAATTATAGAATTCTTTATTACCAAGATTCCCAAAGACATTAAGCATCCATTCCAACAAGAGCATAACGTGCAATTTTTGTTTCGTTTTTGTTTTTTGTTTTTTTCTTTTTGGTGGTGAGTGATGGTAGTTGAAGATCACCATAAAGATGAAACGAAAATATAGCAAGTAAAAATTACCTGAGCTACAGCCTCTAAAAAGGGAATGTGCTCTGGCGAATGGTCTGCAACCAAAATGTAGAAGAGGCCCATAACTCCAGTGTGATTTTGTATGCGGCTATAATTAGATTCCAAAACCAAAGTCTCGCCATCAGATATCTTGATTGAGTCTGGTCTAGGATAGCATGTGGACATTCCTACTATATAACCATCCTCATTTCCTGCTTCCTTCCCTTTTCCATAAGTTGGTATCGAAGAGCAAATTACACGTCCATCCTAGCTCAATTCCACAGACAAAAGAATCAATAAAAGAAGGTGCAATTTTTAGAACATGTATAGTATAAGTGCAGCAACAAATGGTGCTTTGAAACAGAAAATATCCTGCCCAAGCTGCAGAATGAGGTTCAGTAGAGATCATGATAAATATTCTACCTTAACGTATCGTTTGGGAGCATGGATTTCAGACCTTGGATTTGGATTTAGATAAATTTCAATATAATTTTTACATTACACCTTATTCAAATCCAATACAAATCCAAATCCAAGGCTTCTCCAAATTGATTCTAAAATAGCAAACCATTTACTAAATGAAACAATGTTGTACAAATGCAAATCAAGGTTGCAAATAAGCCCCACAAGCTGATTGCTCCAATAGTACAAAAAGAGCATCCATCAGTAAACATTTATTGCACATAGCAACTGCTTATTAAGTTGGCATGCATTTTACAAGAGGATAGCCACCACTATATTTACAATACTGCCATTGTCTTAACAAGAGGATAGCTACTACAGTATATACAACAAAACAGTGTTCCATGTGGGTAAGCGTTCTACCTGCCTAGAATGAACAAATAAAAATTGGTCAGGTACAATGGGCTCTATATCTTATTATCAAAGGATCAAAATAAGCAACTTTCACCACGTAAAAAGACACAAGCTGATGCCTAGCCAAAAAGAAGAAGACGAAGAAGAAGAAACAAGCTGACAGAAGACGGAATTTTCCTCTCCTACTTAAACAATTTGGTACTGATATAACAGCCTTACAAAAGAATGTCAAATACACCATGCTTCATGCCTCCAAAAGTTTCAGATTTATTAGCATGCTAACACTATTAAAGAATGGTATTACACATACAACTATAATAATTAGTTTTTTGAAATACAGAGAAACTTCAAATACATTTAAATTGGATCATATGTACGAAAGTATGACTGTAGTTGCTAGTCAAAGTTGTTGTTTCCTAATATGTCTCTCTAGAAACTAATAATCTTGAGAACATCATTATCAATCAAGGAAGGCAATAAGTCTGGTAAATTATAATTTGGCCATAAATGGGAATTAATGCAGAACATCACCTCTCCATAAAGCGCTGAACCAATTCCCCCTGAATGCTGGTGAGCAACACCATAGATGACATAACCACCAGTTTGCATAGTCAGACTACTCCTTTTGGTGTCAATGCACCCATAATCAGCCATACTAGCGGCGCTGCAAAGCTCAACTTCATATTCTATCTGCATCAAAGAAAATATATGACTCAATATTTAGTAAAAGGATAGAAACAATAAAAATGAAAAGTGATAAGAGAAGGTACATGGATTTGTTGAATAAAAATATTCAATTTTTTGGCTTTTAAGGCTAATTTTGGGTACATCATGATATCAGACTAATAAACTCTATTTTTTTTTTTCTGTAGAGAGAAAATCTCTCAGAGACGCACTCATGCTAATTCCAACAATTTAATTTGTCTTTGCAAATTTGTATCTACACAGAATGATTAAAAAGTTGGCCTACACTGTTGCAGTTCTATTCAGTGTAGATGCATACATTAAATAATTCACATCAAGAGTATGATGTAACCAAGTGTTGAGCTATGGCTCACATTCAGAAGGATTTATCCACTTGAAGGCTATTACAAGTGGGAGGTTTCGTGCGGATGACGAGAGGGCCCGAACCATGCACGAAACCTCCTTATTTACTAAACCAAGCATAACGGAGATGTGGGGAGACTTCACCCCCTGCAGTACTATACAGTACGTTTCAGCCAGGGTGTTGTATAATTGTATTGTCATATGAGGGTATTTTGAGGTTTTCACATAGGGGCTATATATACATATTGTAGCCAAGGGTTTTTACTTGATGATGATATAGTGAAAATTGCTAAAGGGCTCCTTGGACGTAGCAGAGTGTGGAACCATGTAAATTCATTGTGTTCTTCTCTTCTTCTCTCTGTTGATTTTCTCTGTTTTGCATTTGCTCCATGTGTGCGTGCATAAACTTAAAGAGCGCAATTCCTCAACACCAACTTAGTAAATTAAATTCAAGTAGGAACAACTCCACTCTGATGGTACATAATAATACATTGTTGAAGCATTTTGAGGCCTTTTGGAAATGATCATTTTATCGTATCATTGTGTTTGTATAAATTTTCATAGTGCTTTTTGAAAACAGCCAACACCCTTATTCAACTTTTTCTCTTTTGTTTAATTGTTTAAACTTGGGCATTACCTTATAAAGTTATGATGCTGGTTATGATGCTGGTTACAATGTTATTGATAGAAAAAATGATGATGGCCCAGCATTAGGGTGAATTCAAACGACACAAAACATGATAAACTGATTCAATTCTCCTGCAATGTTCAAATAACCCATATGGAAAGTGCACTTACCAGGCAATTATGTCTTTCGTCGAGACCCGTCGGATCATTGAACTTCTTCCAAGTATCAGTGACATCAAAAATGTAAATTTTAACTGGCACAACTAAATTATCCCAATCAACCCATTTCACGATATATTTCATGTAGAGGTTTCTGCTAGCACTGTCAAACTCTTTCTTAACGCGGCATTGTGTCTGATCATAGCAACAATGCAAGCCTCCTTTATAATCTGGCTTCAAAGGCCGACCATATTCATCCTTTGTAATATTATAAAGATCACACCTGCATTCAGTACATCCCAACCTGTCTTCCACACCACGTGTATCTATTGCATGAACATTGAGCATCCACTTTTCTTCATAGCCAATGGGAATTTCCATCGGATTACCAATTTCAATACCATAGGGATCCGGTACAAACGTAGCTGTTTTTCGTGTTTCTGATCCAAGCCCAAAATACTGCCCAAGAACATTTCTTTGGCATATTCCACTGTTCCTCGCAAAAATAGAATCTGATTGGTCTATCTCCTGTGGATCAAATGCTGGAACTCCTGCATCTTTACGTTGATAATATCTTGCAACAACCCAATGGTGGAGATAGGTTTCATGAAGGGGGACAGGCTCTCCTGCCTCATCAACTACTTCTGCATCGAAACTCTTGAGAGCAATATGACCTTTTGGAAAATCAATATTGTGATAGTATTTATTCACCACCGACCCTGGTCCCATGACAAACATAGGTGACAGAAAGACAGCAGAATTTATCCCATTTTCATTGCTCATAAGAGCTTGCGAATCTTGTGTACTCAATGCCAGTGAAAGTATTGCTAAGAAAAGCAATGAATTTCCAAAACATGGCAACATTTTTCTGATCTGTATACTGCAAGAGCCTGGGTTAAACAAGTAGACACAGCTTAAAAAAATACTCTTTAAAGAAAGGAGCATTGCAATTAACAAAACAAAGTAATGAAGAGAGAACTCTGGTGCACGACTGGATTATGGGGGCAATAATCAAAGAGTGGACAAAAGAAACAGCAGATATTGTTTTGGTTGCTGTCCGATATCACTGGCTGGGGCTCTCAGAGGAACTGTTGATTTTGTGGGATTTTGCTTTTACAACCCCAGCGCTCAACTTCCCCTCAAAAATAAAATAAAATAAAAATACAGATAGATTTCTTCAACGGAGTAGCTAATGTGAAGGTGTAATTCAATAGCAATATATTGAAATCCTTTAATTAGATCAGTAACCATTTGTCTAGACAGAGCAGGAAGCATAATAAATGGAAATTTTTCAGAAAAATTAAATTGAGAAGTGTTCGATTTTGGGTTAATTTTATAGCTGAGAGCACCAGTTCTTTTCAAAAATTTAAGAAGTCGGACATTATGATTTTGAACGAATTTCAAATTAAACATCAAAGAGTTTGCAACTAAAAAAATTATTTCGTGGGTTAAACCTTCAGTATGATGGATAAAATTTAATTATGATGGGAGCTGTAGGGGCAATCCAGTTACTTCAGGAGGTGGAGGAATTATTTGGGATTGCCATGGCATGGCAAAAACGGTTTTTTCAAGATATTTTGGCAATTGTACGAATAATAGTGTGGAATTAAAAGCAATCAAGGAAGGAATTCGTTTGCGCAAACAATTGTATTATTTTAATGTGATTATTAAAAGTGACTCGTGAATTGTAGTTGATTGGTTTTGGAAAGGTAGATGTACTTTGTGGTATCTTTGGGTTTTTGGAAGGAGCTCACGATGGAGCTAGAAAGAGTGAATGTCATGGTGACACATCAATATAGGGAAGACAATAATGCGGCTGATTTTCTTGTTAAAGAATGACAAATGAGAAACAATGTAATTTACGAAAAACAACAAATTCTACCACGTTATCTGAAAGGTATTATTCGGATGGATAGCTCGGGTCTCACTTCCGTTCGTCGTTAGTTCAACCCTCGAGTTTTGTTTAGTGAATTTTGATTTTTTTATGGTTGTTTTTGTATCTTTATATTCTTTGTTAGTTTTGTTTAGTTTTCTTGTCCTGATTTGATTAGTTGTTTGAATTGTTTCTGGAAGGGTTTTATTTTATTTTTCTGTAATCTCCCTTTTGCTTATCTTGTAACTACGATATTCTTCTGCCAAAAGTGAAGGTTTATTAATAAATAAATGGAGGTGCCGCCTTCTTTTAGTTAAAAAAAAAAACAAATAACACTAAGTGTTTGTATGCAAATGAACCCTTGGCTTTGAAAAAGAAAAAAATGTTTTGCTCGATCTGGATAAATAATAACATAGAGATTAGGCCACTGAAAACAATACGAACGTCACTGATAAAAATACAAACAAAGAGGAATAGGAAGTCCATATGTTCGTTAATCAACGACAGAAGAGGATTGACGAGGATTAATAATTAAACAAAGGAATCCAGGTAGAGCCACAACACACACGCACACATATGGTAAATTAAGCAAAAGAAAAGAAAACCCAAATGGGATTTGTTTCAGAGCAGGCAAATTAAGCAAAGAACGTTCTTAAAGCACCACTCACTGAAAAGTCGACGCAGGGATCAAAAGCAACGAAATGAATTGGCTGTTCTTCTGGATGATCTTTCCAGCTTCTTCGATCATCGAAGATCAACCGTATAAAACATATAAATTTACAACTGTATTACTGTATGAGAAATTTACCAAGTGAAGTGAGAAAATTAAAGGAAGAAGAAGAAGGAAAATGAAGAACTTACCTTGTAAGAGCAGACAGAAGGAAGTCGTCCGCCGTCGGTGGGAATGGTAATCAGTCAAGGCAGCGCCACACTTATTTATCCTTTAATTTTGTAGACCCTACAAGCTAGGGGAAGGAAGTCTGTCGTTGATGCCTAAAAATTCAAAGCAAAGCTCTTCACGAGTCTCTCTCTCCCTCTTTCTCTCCGGTTCTTCTCGAAGAAAACCAACCACATTTCTATTTATTAATTTATTAATTGGAAAATTCTATTTCTATAATTGAACGTCATGGACTGGATGGGCAATTTTGGCTGAGTGGGTTGACTTTGACTTAGTTTCTATTTTTATGATTTTTGTATTTTCTCTTTAATTGTCTTACCTCAGTACAAATATTATTTTTAATTAAAAGTTATGGTTTTAAATTTAATTATCTTAAATTTATTAATTAACATTTTTATTTAAGTGGTTACATTTACATATCAAACATGATATTTTTACTTACAAACTGTTTTATATCGTTATACTGTACAAATAATTTAAAAAATATAATATTATAAAATACTAGATAAATAAAAGTATGATATTTACAAAGTAGTGTAATAAATCTATTTTTATATATGTTATATAAATATAAATTTTTTCTATTAGCTTACTTTTTTAAAACATTTATTATAAATACAATTTTTTTGAAGTATAATAAAATATTTATAAAAATATAATATTATAATATATTAACTTTATAACTTATAAAATACTTTTATAATATTAGAAAATTTTATTTCTACTCATAGACTATTATTCACCTAATTATCCGAATCATCTGAACATTTACCTATGGATTGGACAAATTACTCAGTCTCTCTTTTAAGTCAATGGTCGAGTTAGGTTTAATAATTGTTCAAGAAAAATTCCTTGAAATGCAATATAATCTATAGATTCATAAGCACACAAAATGACAAAAAGTGCAAGTGGATAAAATATCAATATTTTTATGTTTATCCCTATTATATTAGATTTTAAAAATGATATAATTTTTAACTCATATTTTTTCCATTGTTTCATATAAATGTAAAATAGCATAAGAACAAGAAAATATAAGTAATTAATAAAATTCTATTTTAAAAGTCATTTACAATTCTTTGGAGTGTTTGTTTATTAGGAGTTAGAGATTTCTCCGTGATAACTAACATAAAACTACAAAATCATTGAAAATGAAGAGTTTATATTTGTAATGTTTATTTCTATTATCAAAATTTTGAATAGAAAATATGAATGTCTCTTAAGGTTTGATAAAAGACACTAATCTATTAAGAAATTTCAAGAACTTTAAAAATCTCCCATGAGATTTGTTAAAAAGATACAAATCACCCCTTATATTTTGTAAAAAAAAAAAAAAAATCCACGGAGGGAGAGGCGTGTGTTTTTTTGTCGAATCTTAAGAAATGTTTATGTCATTTTTTAAACTCGAAAAGAGGTCGGAGGAAAATTGTAAAGTCTTAGGATAAGTCATTGTCTTTATATCAAATTTTAGGAGATGTGAGTGTCTTTTATCTAAAATTTGGCATAAAACAAATTTCCCAAATACAACGACGAAATGTAAAATTACAAAAAAAAAAAGTGCGAATCTTTGTAATTTTAATATTTACAATACTCACCTCTTATGTAAATTAAAAAAAAGAAGACAAATTCTAACTTGTATTTTCTTCTAATTCTTCTCAAAATATATTTTTTACGTATATTTTTTTTTTGGAATTTATGTTTTAAATTTTTGGGCTTAAAAATTTCTGAAAGGTATATTAAATTACGTATTAAGCAAATAAATTAATTAAAAAAAAAGGTGACAAAATAAAAAATATTTTTAGAAAACCTCGGTGGGTCTAACTTGTAAGAGGGGAAAACAACACAGAGCAGAAACGGATTGCCTAAAAAGTGGGATATATTTTTAGAAGATGAAGCTATGGCGGAAATTGCAGTTGAAGACCCGTAGAGTTGCGACCGTCGGTCCGTAGAAAGCGGGGAACTAAACTAAAAGGAACTAAACTAAACATTGCTCGTCTCGTGGGGTGGGGTCGTCGTCGGCGGCTAGGGCTGTCCTTCCTCATCGAAGCAGCAGCTGTTGGCCTGCGAACATTCATCGCCGAAGTAAATAATCACGAGCAGGATCCGTAGCTCTAAAGTGAAAAAAGGTTGATAGAGATGGGAAGAAAAGAGAGGGCCAACGAACGCAGAGAACAGAGACGCCAGGAGATATCCCTCGTCCGGACCATTCCTTATTCCGACCATCAGAGGTAGCACTCGCCTCTCTGTCCGCGTTGCCAACCAAAATAAAATTTAAACATTCAATAAATAAATAAATAATTTTTTTTCCTACTTTTCTCATTCATTCCTAGTCAGGACGACGGATCTAAAAAGCAAGATCGCGTGAAAACTTTTTTGACTCCTCCATCCCCTGATGGGCTTGACTCATCAATTCGATGTTCTCCTTTTCCAATTTGCTTTAACATTATTAATTTGTTAGGATCATTCCTGGATTAGGTCTTGACCCATTGAATCAAATCAATTGTTTTTTTTTTTTTTGAAGGAAAAAAAAAAGTGTTTTGGCATTTCAATGGAAATTTAGAAATTTGTACCGTAGAATTTAGAACTTGCCCTAGATTCATAAAATTTAGGAATTATTTATTTTTTCTTTGGATTTCCCCTAGTTGTAAGTTGGACATGTGACGAGGCTATGCATTTTGAAGTAAGCTCAATCTCAGCAACTCAGCAGTCTTCCTCGAGAATGGAGAGCAGGCCAAGCCAACCCCTTTACATTATTATCTATCTGTATGGCGGATGTTTTTGAAAATCTCAGCGCTCATTGCGTTTTGCCCCCGTTTCCTACTTTCTCTGGGATGTGAAAAAATATTGAGCCCCATGATTGAATTTTGATTTGTGTGGATTTGGACCAAACCAAGTATTAAATTATATTGATGTTGTCTAAACGTAGGCAAATGCAAGTCCAACATTTGAAATCTATGCTCTCGCACCCAAGATTAGTGTAGTTTGGAAACAATAGCATGTACTGCATCATAACGTCTTTCTTTTCTTCAATATAGGTTCCTCATATAAGCCTCAAAATGTTGTGTAAAAGAAAATTATTTAAATTCATTTCCATGGACACCCTCACCCATCCATATTCACTAGCACAATTACAGTCAGTAATGTGGCACTACTGCGTATTCCCATGCATTATTAAGATTAAAGCATAATATGTTGTACTTCCCTGAGGTTTCTAGGTGGTGGAGCTCTGAAACTATCGCTGTCGTGACTGGTGCTAACAGAGGAATTGGATTTGAGATTGCGAGACAGCTTGCCATGCATGGGTTGACTGTCGTTCTAACATCAAGGGACAGTTGTGTTGGTGAAGAAGCATCGAGGGTCTTACAAGAAGGGGGTCTAAGTGTGGCCTTCCATCAATTGGATGTTTTAGATTCTTCGTCAATAAAACAGTTCTCTGACTGGATATGTCAAAGCTACGGTGGTATAGATATTTTGGTATGATTACAATACCAAAACTTTTATTTCTTGCATTGGTTGTTTTTCTCCTCATTGATTGATTTGACTTCTTACCGTTTTCAGTGTTTTGTTGATGCTAGTATAATTAAGCTTAACTTGGATGATTGCTTTGACATTATAGCCTTTCTTCTTAAGTCAAAGAATGAAATTTTATCAGCTCAAAAGTTGGATAGAAATGGAAAAGGTGCAAATCTTTGTTGTAATCAAGTGTAAGGAATTTGTTATTATGGAAATTATTAATAAATCAACTAATAAATTTGTAGATGCTCCAATTATATGAACCTATCTATAATCTGAAGGAATAAATTATTTCACAGTTGTCCTTATCGACTGTAGCTGATTTTAAGCAAAATGAACATTCTGCAGGTAAATAATGCTGGGGTTAATTTCAATATTGGGTCAGAGAATTCTGTTGACTCTGCCCAGAATGTTGTTGCCACAAACTATTATGGCACCAAAAGCATGATTCAAGCAGTGATCCCTTTAATGAAACCTTCTGCTTCTGGCGCTCGTATTGTTAATGTCAGCTCACGATTAGGCAGACTAAATGGCAGAAGAAATGTAAGAATAAAATTTTCTGTTCTTCTCTTTTATTTTATTTTATTTTTATATTTTCCCCCTTTTTCACATTCTGTTGTTTTTGGTTGGGGAGGATGGGGCTGTTGAGGGGTTCTTGATGGCTGCAATCGGTTTATGATCCGACCTTGTATGTGTGGAATATATATGTTTTCCTTTAAAATTTTGAATGCCAAAGCAAGTTGGGGCAACGGCTTATTAGCTTTGCCCCTCATCATTCTCCACGCATTCACTATTCATCCAATGGGAAACTTCAGTGCATTAGCTTTGTCTTGTACCTCTGTGCGCGCTTTAGGACATTCAAGAAGAGGCACGTTCAACCTTTTAAATGGGAAATAGAAGGAAAATGATAGGAAATAATTGTTTTGTTGATCCTAATAGTCTGGTCAGACAAAGGCTGTGCAAGTGTGTGATCAGGTATTTGGCCCCTCAGGGGGCCAACAGGGGTGGGGTTGTTGAAGAACCTGCATCTGAGGTCAGGTGATGAGTCTCCATTATTCTTGAGATACCATTTTCTTTTCAGGGTCGCCCTAACAAGTGCTCTATGGAGCACTGGTCTGTGTCATGCATAATGTGTAATAATATTTCCTGAAGTAATTGTGCCTGAAAAAAATAAGGGCAGAAGATATTGACCTCCCGGGAGGTTTGGCAAAAAGACAATGGTGTCCGGTTTAAAAAATTCTGAGGACCTCCCCTGAGATTTCAAGATTTCCAGGGACCTCCCCTAAGGTTTGTCCAAAAGATACAAACCTCCCCTTATATTTTATAAAAAAAGACTAGTTTTTTGAGGGGAGGTCTGTGGCATTTTTGAAATCCCAGGGATGCTTTTATCTTTTTATCAAATTTTAGGGGAGGTAAGTGTCTTTTGCTCAAAAAATAAATTTCCTTGAAGTCGCATTTTAACAAGTACCCATAACACACTTGGTTAGGAGAGTCCTTGTCATGACACACTGAAAGTTGGAAGCCAAAATGTTAATAGGTTTTCTATTTGCTTTGTCTATCTTTCATCTGTGTGTGTGTCAAAGGTAATCGAAGTCCACTTTACTGACAGAAAATTGGAGATGCGACTTTAAGAAGACAACTAGATGATGTGGAATCACTCTCAGAGGAACTGATTGATCAGACTGTGTCTGCTTTTCTTGAACAAGTAAAAGAAGGCAATTGGACATCAGGTGTATGGCCTCAAATATTTACTGATTACTCGGTATCAAAACTTGCAGTCAATGCTTACACCAGGCTAATGGCAAAGTTATTTTCCAACAGACCAGATGGTTCAAAGATTTATATCAACTGCTACTGCCCAGGCTGGGTGAAGACAGCCATGACCGGATGGGCAGGGAATACTTCAGCTGAGGAAGGAGCTGACACGGGAGTTTGGCTTGCACTGCTTCCAGACCAGGCAGTCACAGGGCAATTTTTTGCCGAGAGGCGCAAAATAAGCTTTTAGAATCAGGCTGAAGAATGCAGCAGGATTTGTGTGGCACTGAGATTGAAATTGCTGAATGAAACTGCTGCAGAGAAACTTGTGCTGAACATTTTGCTATGAAGGGATTGCCTATCGAGTTTTTAGAGCATCTTCCAAGCGAACACATGATTTTCAGCAAAGGCCTCGTTGATTTTGGAATCCGAAATTCCAGTAATGAGATCAGTTGCCTTCGTGCTATGCAGGGATCAGCATGATGTTAGACTGCAGAATTTGGCTTTACTTCTCTTATTTCTTTTCCTTTTGTATTTTTGGGAAAGAAAACTATTTGGGGGTAAAACTCCTTACCTCCTTGTCCTGAATATCGATGTCTGCTTGTCTGTGGGTGTTTGCATAATTTGAAGCTGACGACAACCTGTATTTTGTGAACAGACAGCTGTAGTTGTAGGTCTGAGGTTTGATTCTCACTAACTCTTTATTTGAGTTTATTGAATTTGAATAAGATGTAATATAAAATTATATTGAAGAATTGGTAAAGTCACTTAAATAATAATTAAATATGATACTGGTCGTGACTCAATAATTTATTTAAAATAAAAATTATCGAGCACTGGATAATTTATGTGATCTATCTAACTCAAAAAAAGAGCTTTCTTCTCATTTGAATCATTAAATCTATCTTCATTTTTATCAATTATTTATGTCACCCTTCATGTTTAAAATGATCCCAAATTAGATGTAATATTAGTTAAGTTAAAATATATCATATGGCTAGTGCTATTAAAAGAAAATCAATATGACTAGAAAAATAAATATGATAAAGTTATTTCTCTAACACCTTGTTTTTAATTGAATGATGTAGAGAGGAAAGAAAAGAAATGACAACTCTTCTACCCCAATCACTCATTTACGTTTTATTTTATAAAATATATGGAGAGAGGATGAAAAAAGTTGGGGAAGTATTTATTTTTTTAACGCTCTCCACTTTTGGAGAGATTTAAAGAGAAAGAAAATTATTGCATGAATCTTTTTTCGTCAGTTCACCTGATTTAGAGCATTTTCCTCTATTAGATTAATGATTATTAAATCCTTTCTCATTACCTCATTTTAAATTATTTTAAATCTATTCCTACCCCTTTTCATGTCATAAATCATAATTTACTCTCTTCCTCATAAGTGCTCTACTAAGTTTGCGTTTCAAATGTCCAAAAGATCTAAGTTACTCATTCTTTACTAAGTTTTTTTTATTTTTCTTATTATTTAAATTTGTTGGGGCTCTATAGTGCGAACATGAAAACATAAAGTAGAAATGAAACTAAGTAAACCCTGATAAGGTGACATTTTTTTTATTAAAAACAAAAAATAATTCCACAAGTAAACACTAAATAGGCTCTTTAAAAAAAATGAAGCACATGAATATTATATAATAAAATATATTTATAATTCTTAATAAAATTTATATATTTTTAAGATAAACTACTATTGTATTGCCACAATTTAACTTACAAATGATTATTATGCAATTTATAAAAATTATATTTTATTTAAAACTATAAAATTTATATATTTTTAAGATAAACTACTATTGTATTGCCACAATTTAAATTACAAATGATTATTATGCAATTTATAAAAATTATATTTTATTTAAAACTATAAAATATAAATAAACATAGAAAGGAGTCATTACTGATACCAAGTCTATATAAGGACAAAAGAGATAAGAATATTATATCATAAGAATCCTCTAATTAAAATTTATTTTTTTAACAATTATATTATTATTATTATTTATTTAGGCATTTCAAAATAATTTTAAAAGATGTTAGAAGAACTAAAATATTTTGTTTCAGAATAAATCTTACATTTAATATTAGGTAATAATATCATATTTAATTCAATAAATTAAGCATTTTTAATTTTTTTAAAATACCAAACTGACTTTTCAAAATTCATTTCTGTATTTTTTATCCCCACCGTATATAATATATAATTATTATAAGTATCAGAAGTGTTGTGTTGTGTTGGTAAGGTGTGTTGGGTTGGAGTCTGGAGAAGGTAACAAACTTTGTGCCCTTTGCGATTTGCAAACGCAGACACAGAGACAGACACAGGGTGGGCAGTTGATGGCGGCTAATTGGAGAAGGGCCTTGGCTGCCTTCCACCGAAGCATGGCCATCGTAACAAACCGGAGTTCCACCCCCGCCTCTCTCATTCTTCCACTCTCTCTTTGCAGGTATCCCATCTCTCTGCGTTTCCCATCAACAATGCCCGCCTTCTCATTTTTCCTTCAATTTATTATTGCTTTTTCTCTTTCAGGCATCATCAATTTAGTTTCGTTTCTGGTTTTTCTTCTTCAAATGACAATATTACCCGCCCACTCGGTCTCGATTTCTCCAACGAAGAGAGCAAGAGGCGCATGTTGAACATGTAGGTTCTCCTCTTAATCTGTGGTTTTAATATGCTGATTGCTGTGTCCAATGTTCATGGAGATCAAACAACTGACCCATTCTCTCTCTCTCTCTCCTCCCCCCCCCCCCCCCCAAAAAAAAAAAAAAAACAACGGTATATAATATAGGCTGCTATATAGGAGCAAACAACGTGGGTTCCTTGAATTGGATTTGGTTCTGGGGAAATGGGTGGAAGAGCATATCTTCTCCATGGATGAAAATGGAATCAAGGCACTTGTTGATGTTCTTGACCTGGTATCCTTCTTATGCTCTTTTATATCTTTCCATCTTTAGCTCCTATGCCCACACATATGCCTCCTTTTTTTTTTTAATTTGCAGTTTAATATTTCATCTATTGACATTTAACTTGTGTCACTCTGTCAAGTATAACTTGCTTCAACTCTTCTCTTTATTGCTGCTCTTATTAAACCTACCATATTGCTGTTACATCTTGATTCACAAACTTACTTTGATGAGCTTTAAAGTGAAAAACATACAAATATGTTTATATATAAAAAATAATCAATTCATATAAAATCAATATGTACGTAGCAATCCCTTAAAAGGTGAGGTGTAAGCCTTGAGCTATTGATGCTTAAGCCTTCTGAGAATTTATTTCCGGATAAACATAAGTAAATATAAAGAAAATATCAAGATAATTACAATAGAATGAAAAAAAATCACATATAATTTGTAAACCACTTGTTGGCCATTCAAAAAAATATACTAATTCGAGTTCATTAAGTAAATCATGTTGAGAGATACATATAACATTACAAAGATCAAATTATTTTCAAGATCTAAGATGCAACCCTCAATTATTTTGGAAAGGTTGAGGTTCAAGAGTTTTAGAGATGAACTCATATAACAACATTACTTTCATCTATACATGTAGTTAAAATTGGCCAACTCTAACTTGAGACTCGCACACTTAAAATATGTAAGCCTCAACTAAGAAGGCGCAAAAGGTGTGCTTTTTTTACAAATCGTAAGTCGTAATGTTTAATGCATCGGCCTTTTTGGGGTTTGATATTTTAGACTGAGCCTCGAGGCATTTTAGGCATGCCTCATCTTGAGGCAAGCCTCAATTGAGCCTTTTAAAACGTCGGCATGCTGGGTCAATGAACAACTTGCTGACCAAAAGACTAAAACAAGAAAGAACCAACACAAAGGCGACTAAAATGCTAGTGAGGCCATAGTCAGCCAACCCTTAATAGCAAACAGAGTAATGAGTACCCCCCAATCTAATTCTGACATCTTATATTCACATGCATACACTACTGCTTGGATTGAATCAGTGCTTAATATTCTGCAATCTTCCCCATCCAGATAACAGGCTGCTGCTGTTTAGAAAGACATAAGTATAAACCCCAGAATCTTTTAACTTGTCCAGCATCCATTTGGTCATTCTCTTTGTAAATGCAGAATCAGAAATATATGTGAAATAGTCTCATCGCTTCTCATTGAGGATCCTAGCTGAGACATCAAGGTAAACAAATTTAGAAGGGTGATGAACTTTGTATCTGGGAGAACCTAGTTAGAAAATTTCTTCCCCAATACTTCCTCTATAGAAATTCCAAGCTCTTTTCTTATTCCTGTACTTGAAAGCCCAATTTGCAACATTGGGACTGAACCTCTAGGGACTTCAATGACCAGTGCAACTAACCCAACATGTATGCGCCCCATCCCTAAGCATTCCTTTTCTACATCCAATACACTATTGTGCCAAAAGGGGTTATCTAAAAAGGGAGACTTTCAAACAATGGGCCTTCTAGGAGATGGGAGGGACACCTGTGATGCCCAAAACTTGTTGGATGAGCTAGGCCTTATTCTTGTAAACCGTGAAGGGGAAGTGGGTAGGATTGGTGGTGGGGTGAGGAGGGAGAGAAAAGGTCTTCAAATTGAGTAGAGAGCTGGGTAGGCTTGCCTCTTCAATTAACTATGATAGAGGATAAAGGAGTGTTGGTTTGTGGGGGGTGATAGAAGTTATCAATGAAGATTCTTTCTTAGAATCTACAAGGATTAAGAAGTAGTAAGAAGCAGAGGTTTGTGAAAAAGAATTAATTAGTAGGGTTTCTCTAGATGTTTTACTCATCCTAGAGTCTAAAGCTGATTCTGTAGATGTCTTCCTAGTGAGAAGAATTTGCCTTTTCAGATGTTTTAATCATCCAAGTGTGGGGGGTGATAGAAGTTCTCAATGAAGATTCTTTCCTAGAATGTATGAGGATTAATTAGTAGTAGGAAGCGGAGGGTTGTGAAAGAGTTAATTAGTAGGGTTTTTCCAGATGTTTTACTCATAGAAGAGTCTAAAGTTGAGTTTGTAGATGCATCTTGGTGAGAAGTATTTGGGATTGTAGCCTTAGAGAATGGGTGTTTTTTCCCTCTTTAGGGTCCTCGGGAGGGCAAGTTTGGGATATTAGGGTGGCATCGTTAAAGGATTGTGTGGCTTGTATTTTGTCTTTCTGTGTAATCTGAGGTTAAGGGTTTTGGGAATTGGTGATTTTATTTAGTTCATGGTCCCACATTTCTCATTTGTGGACTTCCTTTTTTGAGGAGCTTGCAAGTCTTTTTTGGCCTTAGCAATCCCCATTGGATAGTGGGAGGGGATTTTATTATCATTTGGTTTACTATAAAGAGGTTGGGGGGGTTTGAGGGTGAATAGTAGTATGAGAATTTAAGACTCCATTATTTGGGAATGTGGACTCAAGTATTTAGGTTGAAAAATGGCCACTTTATATGAGCAGCATCAGTAGACAAAATTGCCTCCTCCTATATTGACCGTTTTTTTCCCCCACCAATGAGTGGGAGGATTCCTTCCAAACGTTGCTTAGGAGGTTCTCGTTAGGCCTGTTTCAGATCATTGCCCAATTCTTTTAGATAAAAATCCTCCCCACTGGGGCCCTACCCTTTGTTGATTTGAAAACATGTGGTTGACTCATCCTTATTTTAGGGAGTGCATTAATCTTTGTGGAAAAAGAGCAAGGCTTAGGGGTAGGCAGGCTTTATATTTATGAGAAAGTTGAAGGATGTGAAAAATAGATTGAAACTTTGGAGTAAGGAAGTTTTCGGTGATTTGAGAGGAAAAATGAGATTGAATATTTGGATAGGTGTGAAGATTGTGGCTTGGCTAGCGAAGATAGGGTTAGACGGAGCCAACTTAGTAATGTTTTAGAGATTATCCTTTTTATGGAGTGTATAAGTTGGAAATAGAAATCTAGAATGAAGTGGGTGAAGAAGGGGACTATAATTCCAACTATTTCATAATGTGTCCAATGGGAGGAGGGGGGAAGAACTTGATTTAGGAGTTGGAAACAAATGATGGAAACATGGTGAGGGATTTAGTACAAAATTGGTGAAGAGAGAATGAAGTTCTATGAGAGGTTGTGTGCTGAGGATCGCACAAATAGATTGATGATTGAAAGTTTAAATTGGAGTCTCATTGAGGAAAACCTTGCTACTTGGCTGGAAGGGCCTTTTGACATTGAGGAGATTAGGGGGCAGCAAGATGGACATATGTAAGGCTCTAGGCCGGATGGGTTTTCCATGGCTTCTTTCTAGGATAGTTGGGAGATGATTTGGGAAAGATTTAATGGATTTCTTCTTTGAGTTTCATAGAAACGGGTGGGCAAGCATGTGAATGCTACATTTATTGCTCTTGTTCCTAAGGAGTGTTCAAAGAAAGTGAGAGACCTCCAACTGTTAAGCTTGGTTACTAGTCTTTATAAAATTCTCACTAAGGCTTTGGCTAAGAGGCTTCAGGAGGTGTTAGGGAGAATAGTTAAATTAGAACAGTTTGCCTTAATAAAGGATAGACAGATTCTAGAAGTTATACTTGTCGCAAATGAGTTGGTGGAGGATGTGAGAAAAAAGGGAGGTATGGGTGTTTTACTCATATTAGACTTTGAAAAAGATTAAGATTTGGTTAGTTGGAATTTCTTGGATAATGTTTTGGCCTTGAAGGGTTTTGGTGGGATTGGAGGAAATGGATAAAAGGGTGCCTGTCCATAGTGGCAATGTCAGTTATAATAAATGGTCAATCATGGGACTATGGGAGGGGTTTCTAGCCTCACTAGGTTTGAGGCAAGGGGAGATCCTCTTTCCCCATTTCTCTTTACCTTAGTTGTGGATGTATTGAATATAATGATTAATCATGCCTAGGGTCTCAATGTCATCCAAGGACTTAAAGAAGGTAGGGAGAAGATCATAGTGTCTCATCTCCAATTTGCTAATGTCACCCTTTTTTCTTGAGGATGGTATTTTGGATTTCGCAAGACTCTTACCCTATTGAAAATCTTTGAAAAAATATTTTTGATCTAAGTTAACATGTCTAAGAGTGGGGTAGCAGGTATCAACTTAGGTTTGACAAAGTTAGAGGGTTTGGCTGAACTGGCGAGTTGCACGATTTTGGAGTGGCCTCTGACTTACTTGGGTCTTTCCCTCGGTGGTAATTCTAGCTATATTTTATTTTGGGACCCCATGATGGAGAGAGTGGGAATAGATTTGGATGTAGGGTGGAAGAGAGCTTACTTGTCTTTAGGAGGTCGCATTACACCTCATTAATGCTGCTCTTTCTAACATTCCTATATATTTTCTTTCCCTCTTCAAAATTCCAGGTGGGGTGTTAGAGACCTTGGAGAGGATTATAAGTGACTTTTTATGGTTAGGTTATGGGGATAGGAAGAGAGCTTCTAGTTAGCTAGGATAGGATTAGAAGACCTAAGTTTGAAAGGGGGTTTGGGGCTTGGGAACATGGAGTCTAAAAACATTTTGCTAGTAGGAATACGGTTTTGGAGATTTCCCTTAGAGGTTGACTCCCCTTGGCACATGGTAATTAGAAGTAAATATAATTTGCATTAGAATGGGTGGCACACCAGAGGAAGTGGTTGAGCTTTTCTTGCAAGTCCTTGGAAATTCATTTCTCAGATAGCCCATTTAGTCTAACTCGTTTCTTTGTTGGTAATGGAAATGACATTTGTTTTTGGGAAGATATTTGGCTGGGTGAGGTGTCATTGGAGTCTTTAGTCCCCTGTCTATTTAGATTGTCTAGGTTACACAATTCCCCGATTATTGATTTCTACAATTTGGAAGGGGTTTCTCTCTTTTGGGATTGTTATTTTTTAGGAATCTTAATGAGAGAGAGGTTGTTGATTTAACTATTTTATTGAGAGGGCTGCAATGTTTTTTTGCCTGTGGCAAGAGATGACTCAAGGATTTGGGTAGGGGATTCCTCCGGTTCTTTCCCCGCTGTATCTTTCTTCTCTCACATCTTATGAAATCATCGAGTCTGTGTACAGCTTTGAATAATTTTATCTGGAAGGCAAAGGTTCCTTTCTTCCACGTGGACTTTGGTACCTTATCGGCTTAATACCAATGATGCAGAAAAGGAGGCCTCACAAAGCTATAAGTCCTGATATATGTATCATGTGTGATTAGTCAAGCGAAAATATTGACAGTTTGTTCCTATATTGCAGGATAGTTAAGCGGCTTTGGTTTATGTTGATTTCAGTCTTTGGTGAGGCTGTGGTTTTCCCAAGGACAGTTGAAGCTTTCCTAAAAGTGCGTTACAGAGGTTTTTGGAGAAGTAAGGAAGGGAGGATCCTTTGGAGATGTGCTATCTATGTTCTCCTTTGGACTCTTTGGACGGAATGGAATGCAAGGATTTTTAGTGGCAAAGCAAATCCTCCTTGCTTCCTTTGGAATAGTGGTTTTCTGTGCGTCTTTTTGGGCTCATTCTTTTGAGTTTTTTTTTTAGGTTTACTTTTGTTAGATCTTCTGAGGAACTAGAGGGGAGCATTATTGTAATCCTTTTGATTTTTTTTTTATTTCTTGAGGAGGATCCCTTGTCCTCCATCTTGATGTAAAATTCCTCTCTTTCTTGTTAATGAATTCATTTTCTATAAAAAAAAAAATTTCCAACGTTATCAACTTATCACAAAATGAAAAGAAAGGGAGAGTAGATGCAGACTGGCAGTGAACATCACTCATCAGACATCAGCTTTCGGGTTTTCCCTTCATATGTTTTTAATTATTTTACAAAGCAGAAAAAAAAGAGGAAAAGAACAAAGGTAGATAGGCTGTAGAGCCGAAAGGCTCTGATGGGCAATTGCTCATCAAGAATTTTTTTTTTTTTTTTTTTAAATTTTTTTAAGATAGAGTTGCTAATGGCTTTTAGATAGGTGTTGAGTGTTGAAGGGAATGAGCTTGGTTAAATGAGCAGCTTTAGATGAGCAGGGCTGGATTTTTTTTCTTATTTTTTGGGAACTAGGCCAAGTGAAATATGGTGTAATGGGCCAATTTTCTTTTGAGGGTGTTGGATTTGAATAGCATAGAGCCCTTATTTTTTTTTTTTTGGGAGGGGGGGGGGGTGTTGGGGGATTGGTCACGATCGTGTAAATTGGCAGAAAAAGATCATGTAGATGATCCCACCTAGTGTGTTTGTTGGATTTGAATAACATGGACACAGGTGTTTTACATAATATGTGTCTAACACTTTGACCTGCTGAATCCTAGAAATTCAAGTCATGACACCACAAGGACACACAGATAAAAACATATATCATTTTATATATGATTATGTTAGTAATGCATTTTTTTAATCCAAATATTGCCTTTTAAAAAAGTAGTAGTCAAGCATCATTGAATTTGCATATGATGTTGAGATGTTTAGAAAAATGGCCTATTTGATTTTCAAATTCTTGAGGGCAGGCCTTGGATCAATGGTAAGGTTGCTCCTTTGTGACCACTAGGTCATGGGTTTGAGTCCAAGGAATCAACTCTCTGCATAAAAGCAGTGGTAAAGTTACGTACATTGTGATGACCTCTCCCTACCCTCACTAAGTAGGGAGTTTGGCTCGGGGACACCCTTTTGATTTTTTTTAGATTCTTCATTGATTGATGCAATTGTTTTTTGATAATGTGATTGATGCAAATTGTGAGATCACTTAATTTAGACAATATATCATTTTTTAAAAGATATTAGAAATCTCTCAAAAATTAATAATATTACAACAATAGCTGCTGCCATGTCATGCAACTGTCAGACACTTCAGATTTTTTATGTTTGGTGCGTATCCAGAAACAAAAATAAGCCTGACTTACTTGAGAAGTGTCTGACGTGTATTGGTCTGTGTTGGTGTCCGATATGCGTCAAACACCAAACTTCCACCTTGCTGATGCGTCGGTGCTTAAGACATGCAGTCAGTGTCAGGTCTTAAAGCTGAACCAGATTGATGACGTGGTGATGCAGAACAATAATTTGCAATTACTGCCAAGAGAGGAATTGGAAGAGCAAAAAAGAGAGGAGGGGGGGAAAAACTCATGTTTGATTTCGACTTTCAAATTCACAAAACTGCTTCTTACATGGCTTTCATATTCTATTTATATGAAAGCTTAAGGTATCATAAAATTACAAATAAACCACTAAGATGCAAGAAATTACAAATCAAACCCCTAAAGGACACATCTATTACAAACAACCTCAAATACACATAAGCCTTCTACTAAACAAGCATATAACTAATAATTGATCATTTGGGCTTAGGACCCAACAATCCCTTGATCCTATTCTTTGAAATTGGTCTCCAAATTGGGACAAAGTGATTTCTCCAATTGCCCACTTCTCATCCCTCCAATTCCTTTCATCTGGAAAAGATGGTGAAAGCACCGAGGAGTCCATCATGATGGAATGAATCATCTTATTTCATAAGAAACGAACCAGTGCTGTGCTTCAATTTGTTAAGTGGAAGAGCTTGAGATGGCATCAACTTAAACTTCTTGTTGATGGAGAGGGTTTTCATAGGCATCATGTTTAACCCTCCTATCAAAAAACCATGGGCCCCATGAGGGTATAGCAAATCTTGAGAGGAAGCATATCACACTCCACTGTCTCCAAAATTGAACCAATCTTGAGGGTAACCAAGCAACGTTCATTGACCTTCAAGTTGATATTGTTCTCCCAAGCAATCTTGTATTGATCAGGATGTGGTTCAACTTCCTAATCTAATTTCCTTAGAAACTCCATTTGTACAACCATCATGATTAACAACTAAAGTACAAACCTGTTTATGACTAAACAGTCTTTCACGTTGTCAACTTCATCCAAGTCACTTGGGACTTTTGTCTCAGCCTCAACTATTTGGTTGTCATTATGATCTTCTGTTTTTGCGATCACCATGTATGGTTAGGGCATTGTGCAGCTTAATTTCCAAGACTTTTAATATTTAAAGCACTTGATTGCTCATTGGATTTTATAAGTTGTTCTAGAGTGCTCTGAAGTCTTGCAAGGGCTAGTGGTCTGAATGCCTTGCCGACTTCTCACATACTACTCCACTAGTGGTCTTCTCAAACTGAAAGGGTCAATGTAGCTTTAGGAGGATTGAGCTGCATATCCTCCTCTATTTGAGTGGCAGCCTACACGAGATCCCTATTTGTAATGAGATCATGTGCATTAGGGTTGGAGGCAATAGCTAGCTTCACCCCTGTACTGTACAAAGCTATCGTCACATCCTCTTTCCATTCTATGTAGGCACATGCTAGTGTCATATGCCACTCTCTTCCCTTCCTCCTAAGTTACAAATGAATATGCTACTGGTAGTTTGAAGGTACAAATTAATCCTGCATGGATTGTTTAATCCCTAACCATGTTCTAATCTCATCATATCTTTTTTTTTGAAAATCTCCTGTTGTTATTTTCCAAATTCATGTAGTTCCCTTCTATATTGATTCAACAAAATACAACTTTTGAGCCTCATACATGCCATACCTGTTAGATTACCACTTCACATAAAAGCTTAAGCTCTTAGGTTGTGGGCCTACAATGTATATCAAGCGTTAACACTCCCCGCACGTGCAGCCCAACAGCATACAGAGAGATAAATGAACATAAAGAACACCTGTTATGGGGAATAAGATAATTCTTAACAAACAAACAATAAACGCCGGCAACCAGACTAAAACCCAGGACTTCCTGGCGACCTGGGTCTGACATCAATGCTAGATTACTGTTTTACCTAAAAGCTTAAGCTGTTGGGTTGGGGGGGGAGGGGGGGGGACATCAGCTGTACAACTTACCTGTTTAGTATGAAAAACAATGGGCCTTTTAGACAAGGCTGCACCTTCATTCATTACCAATTCAAAGAACCAAAGCATTAGTAAGTCCCCAAAGCTTTCTCCATGTTTGTACCCTACAGGATACAGGCAACTCCTCCTATATTACATATTGTTCAGCATTTGACACCATGTTGCTGATTTTTTTTTTCTAATATATACTGTAACTACACATCTCCAAAGACCCCTAACACATTTTGTCAACAATAATATACCACCAAAAAACTTACAATAGCAGCATAGTTTTCTCCATGTTTGTACCCTACAGGATACAGGCAACTCCTCCTAATATTGCATATTGTTCAGCATTTGACGCCATGTTGTTGATTTTTTTTTTTCTAATATATTCTGCAACTACACATCTCCAAAGACCCCTAACACATTTTGCCAACAATAATATACCACCAAAAAACTTACAATAGCAGCAATATGGTCTGATTCTAATGCTAGTGTTGCTGATGGATCCCTCAATATGTGCGCCAAACTCAAAACAATCAACTTTCTATGAAACAGTTCCAAACTTTTGCAGGAAATATCTAAACACTGTAGCCAGAAGCAAATGTCTCATGGTTCTGGAAGTTGCAGAAGAGGGGGGAAATCTCCCACATGCCCATTATTGGTGCGTTGCTAGTGGGGGAAAAAGATGTGTTTCTAGATCTCATCACCCATAAAGCCCTCCACATGAAACTTTCCTCTTTCTTATTAACTTAAAGAGGACCACTCTTTGAATATGAGGCACAACTCAAACATGGACTTTGCGTCTCTGCTGCATTCTGCTTAGCTGAAGATCATATAGTGTGTTTGTGCCTTGTAGTCACTAGTCATTATATTACATTTATTACTTTTGTCTGTCCACAGAAATGATGGGACAGGGATTATATATTTCTTTTACTTTCTCAATATTGGTACTTCTAAATTTCCCTTGAGCAATTCCTTTTTAAGTACAACCGCAATTCTTTTGTCACTTATCGTGCCTGTTTTTTTTTTGGTGGGGGGGTGGGTTTACTGCATCACAGGAGAACCCTGATCTTTGGAAGTGGTTAACTGGCCAGGAGCAACCCCCAGAGGCGGTGAATATTAATCCTGTATGTGAAAAAAGAGCAAGTAGATGAAATTACATTTGATATTCTTTTCATCTTTCTCATTGTTTCCCGGGTTGCATACTCTTATGATTTATTTATTTATAAATACAGGTGTTCTCAGCTATTCATGACAAGGTCATGACCAACCTGAACAGCCATGCGGCTCCTGAGACAAGGGCAGTTGCTGGGCAGCCATGGGTAAGAGGGTGGGATGACATCAAGAGAGGCAGAGACAGCCCTGTTTCTGGGAATCAGTAACTCAGCTACCTATATTTAGAACTGTAACAAGCAAGTTATAGAACATGCTATATATTATATCGTTATTATTAGTAGCAATGTAAAATAAATGACTACTGTTTTGTTTATAGATCATGCTATATTATTGTTTTTATTACTGGCAAATTGGCCCTGTAAAATAAATGGCCACTGTACTCTTTCTAGTTAGAAACTGGTAGCCCTGGCCCTGGGGTTTAATATTTAATGATCAGGCTTTGTCTGTGCACACCTTTCTTTTTTCTTCTTATTTATTTTCCTGGCGGGTGGCAATTCTTGTGGAATTATCTATTAGTTTGATAGTGTTGGACCGCCTTGGTAGATCCTTTTCTTTTTCCCACGCTTTACAGTGGATTTTTGGATGTTCTCATCTTGGAAGTGCTCCAAGCAAATTATATTAATATTAACAGCAATAATTTGCTAGTTAAGGAGGTAAAAGGGAAAAAAATAGTAGATATATTAGGTATATATAATTGAATTCGATATGATTTCACCATGTGTAAAAAAGCTTTCTAATTTAGTTAAGACATATATATATATATATATATATATATATATATCCAATTTATATATTTGTGTATCTAATAATTTCTCAGCAAGAGAAATAGAAGAAAAAATTAAAATGAATGCTTCATTTGTCTTGTGAAAATTTTCTTTTGAAAAAGTTTAATAGAAACTAAATAAGAAATTTAGGGCAAGTCCTTGAAAATGATTTTTATTTCTTATTTTTAGTTTTTGAAGCAATTATAAAAATGTTATTTATTTATTTATCTTTTTTTTCTCGTAAAAAAAAGACAATATGTATATTTTTAAATTTCTTTAGTTTTTTTAATATTCGTGTAACAAAGTTCAAAAAAATATTCTTTATTATTTTTCAACTTCCTGCATAAATGTTGAACAATCGGAAAGCAAAACATGCTTGTAATTATTTTGAAAATGAAAAATGAAAATGGTTTTGTAATGTCTTTATCAAAAGGCTTTGAATGTTCTTGAAAATTTAAGTCTTTTTGGTATGCATATTAAAATGATTTATATTTTAATTGTATTAATGGGTAAGCTGAAATTATTCTTTGAAAGTATTATGGAAATTAAGATTGGGCAAAGTTAATATCTTAGCACTTTTCCTCCTTCTAAAGTGATGGGAGATGCCACAACATTTTTTTGAAATAGTCATTTAAAAATTGTTAAAACTCTGAATTCTTATATAAAATTATTTTTGAATTAAGTGGTAAGCTTTCCTCTTTTAGATATAAGTAAACATCATTTTAAAATTTTAAAAAATTAGTTTTGAGTTAAGCATGCATATGTGCGCGAGACACATTAAAATTAGATAAATTAGTTGTATGATTTTTTTTCGAGTCATCATGTGATGTGGTTTTCTTTGAAAATAATAAGCTCTTTGTAGTTTATTTACAAATATGAGTCTAAGTATCGAACTTGATTTTCGTGTTTACAATATTTCATGATAATCTACAATTAAGAGGAAACAAAGATCTTCAGAGACCCTAGATGGCATCGAGGCCATATAGGTCATGTAATTATAAAATCAAATATGAATTGTGTGTCTAGGGTTGGATTTACATTTACGGGAGAGAGGGCTAACAACATAAATGTACCAAGCTGGGATTGCATCTATTTAACATGGGTCTAAGTCCAAATAAGCAATATTTGTGCGCTTAATTCAATTTTTATTTTTATTTTTTAAAATTTGGGGCTCTAATTGAACATAAAATTAGATTCATGCATATCAATTAATATTTTTAAAAATTTTCATAAAATATTTGAGAACACCAAGTAACTACAGTCCTAGAGTCATCATTGAATGTGTAATTTACCTTCTCTGGTAAATTCTTTTTATAAGCTTTCTCAAGACACAAAGGGTTAATGCCTCATTAATAGGGGGTTATATGCCATTATTAGAGGTATAAATTACAACTCTTGGTATATCCACTTTAACACAAGGAAAATCAAAGGTCTCTTAATCAATAACCTTTAAACCATAGGTTACTTTCATCCATATTAAATGTCCCTTGCTCCCTAGATTTGAAAGGTACTTTCTAGTTTGAGAGTAACTTAAAAATCACATTTTTTTCGACTATTGATTACAATTAAAACTCATCTGTCAATTATAAGTATAACTCATTTATTTTTTATATGAGAAGAGTTCATCTACCATTTATGAGCATATCTCATTTGACATTTTATGAGAATGACTATGTGTTGAATATAAGCAAGATTCATTTGTCAGTATAAATAAAACTCATTTATTTATGGTAGGGTTCATCTATTGATATGAACATGATTCAAATTTTTATGAATAATACTGATATGTCAATATGAGCAGAGCCCATCTATTTATGAGTCATGCTCATCTATTGATATGAACAAGATTCATCTATCTATGAGCAATATAAGAAGAGCTCATCCATGATATGAGTTAAACTTTTCTATTAATGAGTAAAGATTTTCCATGATATTAGTTTGGCTCATTTGTGCACGAATGCTTAAATTGTGAATTCAGATTACACACACTTGCATAATTGTTAAGTAATTAATCTTCTACCAACCTCAAATAATTTCAAATAAATTATTTGAAATTTATATATATATATATATATATATATATATATTCACATATGTATATAATTGCTAACACACATAGATTTATGAGTTTTCTTCAAAAAACTTTCAACAAACACCCAACAAACTATTATATAAGGGTATGTTCTCAATCTTAATAAAGTTTTCTTCATCCTATATGTGCATATTTCTTCTTTCTTTCTCTTATTTATTTATTTATTTATTTTTTTGTGGTTACTGACAAAATAATTAAGCTTAAGTTAAGGAATAGACATTCCTTTTCGTTAATGACTAAAAATCCGATGAGAAGAGAATAATCTAGAGATTAAAGTTCTAACTAAACAAATAGTGTTAAATAATAGTTTGAACATTTCATCAATATCCCAAGTTGGTAAGTCCTTGAAAACCTTATAGATGTATTAGCCTCTAAAGCTTCATTCAAAAATAAGTGTAAATAAGACTTTATCTTTAATGTCCAATTAGTTTCAAAATCTATCACAATGCAAAGAGTGGAATGACCAATATTCTCTCCTATTATACTTTTGTTCTTTTATTGGTTTGCATTGTCAATTTATCATTCCATTACATGGTTGTATGAGATTACAATCTACAACTCAACTCAAATATTTCCAAAACCTTTCTTTCTAAGCGGTTTCATTAGTTTTGTGATCACCCCTATACACAAGGATCATAAGCAATCAAGGAAAAGAAGAGAGTTTGGGAGACTCCTCATGGCCTTCAAGGGCTCCTTCAACACTCAACTACCCAAGTCAATATTGAGATCATACATGATATGACAGTACAAAATATGAAGTGTATTCCTTATATTCATTTTAAAAACGTTCCTTTTATAAGCTTCCAAAGAATTAAATGGCCCATAAAATTATAGGCCCTATTATAAGGAGTTTTATGTCATTATAACATTTATAAGCTACACCTCTTAACAGTCCCATTTTAATATACAAAAAGAAAAAAAGAGAGATCCATTTAATTAATAATTTTTAAATCATATGATATTTTTACTCAAATACAATGCAAATATACAATTTCATTATTTGTGAATATGAATGAATTTATGTGAAAATGCAAAACTCTTCTTGGCACATATCTTTTGGTTTTCAAGTTTTAGCTTCTAATTTTAATGTTAGTTTTTTAAGAATAAAAATAACTTTTGTTACCAACACTTAAAACTTTTATGAAAAAATTACATAAATTATATGTGGTTTAACCCAATAATAAATAATAAGTCATCCTGTGAACCCCACAACGCAATAGAACTAGTGAGAGAGCTGCAGCAAGCAGGCGTTCAAGAGTCTTCTTCAGACGGGAGAGGAACCTACCGTGGCTCTGCAACGGGCATGCGTTCAGAAGTACTCTTCTTCTTCTTCTTCTTCTTTTTCTGGTAGCACTGTTCTATTCTGATTCTTTTGGCAGATGTGAGAAAGGGCTGCCCTTGTTCCCTAGATTTCCAAGATTAATGATTTTAGGGTTTGTCTGGTGCATTTGGGTTTCTGGGTTTTGCTAAAATTTGAAGTTCTAGAAATTGGAAGGAATTCTTGAATTGTTACGATAGGAAGTTCTGGGGTCGCCTGAGTCATCCGTTTTTAAAATTATTAATTCTCTCACCCTCTGAACATTTTTTTAAAGTCCAAACAATGAATTCTCAGTTCATGGAATTCGAAATGGTGGAATTTACACCCTATTGAACATTTGGGATCATTTTAAACATCATCCTCGGGAAATTGCAATTGTTTTCGGGCAGGATGAGAGAGAGAGAGAGAGAGAGAGAGAGAGAGAGAGAGAGAGAGAGAGAGAGAGAGAGAGCCTCTGCTTTTATGTTGATAGCTGTAAATTACTGGAGGGTGAAGATGGTTTTATTTTATATTGAATCATCGTTGATATATACACATGCACATACCTACATACGTATATTCTTTGTTCTGTTTTTTTTATTTCATTTGTATTTTAACATAATAATCGTATAGTGAGCAGTACAGGGAGATTGCTGATGCTTGCTGGATACAGATACTGACAGGGGAAGGGAGGGATGGGAGTGGGCTCGGACTCCAGCTCAAATGGATGGAGTCGAGCTCGGGGATTGGTAGCGAAGACGCTGGTGTTGGTAGGAGGGGCACTGCTGCTCAAGCGGCTCACGAAGTCCACTACCCGCTGGGATCATACCAGAGTGGTTGCTAGATCTCTCAGCGGTGAGAAGGTCTTCTCTCTAACCAACCCTAAAAAAAACATGATGTCATCTTGTTCTCCAATTGTTTACGTTTGCACATGTAGCCATCCACATTGTCTTGTCCAAATATTCCAATTTGATCCTCTTATCAATTGTTTTTGTTCTGGTTGTTTCTGCAGTTTTCAAGGGATCAAGCATCCAGGGATCCTGATAATTACTTTAATTTGAGGTATTCTTCTCCCCATCACCCTTGATTATTACTGATATCACTAAGTGCTTATCTGTGAGTAGTTCAATTGAATCAAATGTCACCTTTTTTTAATACATTGGTAATTTTTTAATATCAGTTGTTCTTATTCCTTTCATATTCTAGTTGATTTCTGATGGCCTTTACCTCTATGACATATTTTTTAACTATAGTACTCTAAAATTCTTGTCCTAAGCTATTCCCAGTTTCCCATCTTAGATCTGGCTAGGTTCTCTGCATCTGCTGCTATATATTGTTTACCAGCTATTTACAGGTTCCAGAAGTCTTAAACTGAATCTTCTGGTTACCTGGTCTGTGTAATTTGCAAGAATTGACTGCTAAGCTGCTTGTGTTTTGGGGTGTCTAAGTTCTTACTTATTTTAAACCTAAAGAACATTCAAACAGTTAGAGCTTTTCCCCTTCTGTGCAGGATGCTTACATGCCCAGCAGCGGAGATGGTGGACAGGTCAAAGGTTTTATATTTTGAGCAAGTTAGTGTGACTGGCGAACTGCGCATATTCATCTTTTAATTTTGGCAGCTATGTTTCAAAAGTTTATCTTTTTGAGTGTTCTATTTCCTTTGCAGGCATTTTGGAGGACTCCTCAAAAGCCCTTTCGACAGGTATGCTCTGCACATTATTCACCTCTCTAAGTTGCTATTTTTTGACATTTCCATACATGCATTGTGCTTGTGGGTGAGATCTTTTTTGTGGTTATTGCATCCTCATTTCCTTTTTTTAAAAAAAAAAAATTTTTTTAATTAGATTTGATTTCTTTCATTTTTTTTGTTGTAGTTCCTGCACAAGGTGGTGTTATGGAAAATTTTTATTCATCAGAGTGGATTCATTGTGAATTTTTCTCTGCATGACTCCTAGAACTAATATTGAATGAAAATTATGGTTTTGGCTGTTATATTTTTTTATTGTTCCAATCAATTTCATGCTACTATTATTTTTTGACCAGTATAAATTCTAATAGCTATGTGGTTGCAGAGATTTTTTATGGTGAAGCCTTGTCCAAATGAGATGAAATGTGATGTTGAGGTGGGATTCAAGCCTTTTATCATACTTCTGCTCTTAAGAGCATAAATTGCCTTTATTGGAACTTCTCTTCTTTCTTGGTTTTACCTCAATAATTTCTAGGCATCTATTGTTGTTATTATAATTACTCGTGCTGGCCACACACACATGCAGACACTCAGGCTCACAGACAGTGGCAGACCCCAGAAATTTTCTTCAGTGGGGGGCTAAAAATATATAGATAAAAAAATAGATAATTTTTTTTCTTCATATTTTTCTACACAAAAAATTAAAAAACATTTATATTATATTCACATTTAACACTAGTAATAATTTTGAAAGTTCAGGTCTTTCATGTTTGTTGTTTTTGAAAGTGGGGGCAAATGAGTGTTTTTAGTGGGGGCATCTCTTTAATTTACCCAAAAAACTCTTTATTTTAAAATTTTCAGTGGGGGCACCTTCCCCACTCACGTGTATGTAGGTCCGCCACTGCTTGCGGATGTAGACACCAAACAGTCACTAGCATCTTTTGACTTATGCCAGCAATGGTTCGTTTGCAGATTTGATATAAAATGTGAAGTTTTTATGTGATTGCATTATGGTTGGAACATGATGTTTGGTGAATGTTTGTTCTTCACAGAGACAACGAATCTTAGGGCCCTTTTTGGTATCATTTTCAAGAATTGCTTGCTCTCATTTCCAAAAGATTAAAAAAAAAATGAACTGCTGAGAATGTCGTCATTTTTGGTTTAACTGTCAATAGGCTTGTGTTTTTAAAAATGTAGGGAACAACATTTTTTCATAAAATAAATTGGCACGCTTCAGGAAAATTTTTTTTAAACAGTTTTCATTAATATTCTTCTAAATTCACTTCTGCATAGTTTTTATGCTCTCCATTTTCAAAAGTGAAACAAATGTTCATACCAAATGGTACTGTATGTTGTCCATTCCCACTTTATTCCAAATGGTGTATTCTTTTGGTGTAGGGAACTACATTTTTTTCATATACTAAATTGCCTGCTTCAGGAAAATTCTTGTAACAGTTTTCATGAATATTGTGCTAAATGCATTTCTGCATAGTTTTCATGCTTTCCATTTTCAAAAGTGAAAAACAGTTCTTCATACCAAATGGGACTGTATGTTGTCCATTCCTACCTTTTATTTTGGGATGGTTTAAGAAACTCTTCGTTTTTTCACTAGTGGGCCTGGTATATTTTTTTGTAGCAATTGATATCAAGCATCTCCTAACTGGAATATTTTTACAAATGGGCAGTTAAGTTCTTATGCCATTAGAGATGTGGAGGAGTACAAGAACTTCTGTGATCGTGGAAAGGACCAGCGCCCACTCCCTGAAGAGGTTATTGGGGTAATCTTTTGTTCGCATTTAAAATTTAATATTTAATTAATTTATGACAGTCGTTATGTTTCGATTCCAGAATGTGTACAATTGATTCTCTGACTTTCATGATGAGATTTTATAATATCTCTATATTTCACAATATCTTGTACTTGCATAGGTCGTGCTGAATTTGATATGCCAATATCAAAAGTGAAAAACAATTCTTCAAGCCTTGCCTTTCAGACAACTTGCTCACTTTGAAGGTTTCAAAATTTTTTTAAAAGATGATGTGCCTTCTTTTATCATTTCTTTTACTTTTATTTTTTAAAAATTTTAAGTGTTGGGTAGAGATGGTTTACCTTGCAATATAATGATTCCTGATTAGGAATGTTTACTTAAGCAACACTGGCATGCCTGAAGTATTATATGCAACTCATCACAAGGCATGTCAACCTTATTTTGATTAGTCAAAAGAACAAATTTTTTAATAGATAAAATTGCAATACATTTGAATGCCCCAAAAAACAAAGCTGCAACAAGCTAAGTGGAAAGACAACTCATAAATTCAAAGCAGACAACACCCCCAGACTAGAGAATTCATATAACCAGAAGAAGGGGAAAAAATAACAAAACTAAACTGAACTCAACTAAAGTTACCCCTCCAACTGAAGCTGAATGAGGTACAAGCCAACAAACTTCACCGGAAACAGCGAGCAAAACTCAAGCACACCAAGCAAGCACAATCCAACCAATTTAAATCATTGGAGAACCATTTACTGCTAGAAGAGCCTGCCAACTATGGAATGATCATCAGACAACTGCTCAGTCACGTCGATAATAATGGAAGTAAGAATCATGCATTGAGCACTGATGCATGAAGAACAACAATAAGATTAACCATAGGTCAGCAGCAGCACTTGAAACCAAGCTGAAACTTGAGAAGCCTGCAGTGTAAAATTCTTCAGATTTATTTACTCCAGTTTTCTTTTGAAATCCAGAATTTATTCATTTATTAGATTATCATCCATATTTCCAACGATCACTGTTGCTCATCTTTCAGAAGTTGATGTTTTCTACCTGTCAAACTGGAGGTCTTTTTTATTTCCACCAACATAGCATCCCTTGTTATTGTCTGAAGCTTCCGCCTGGATGACAACTTTGTTCTTTAACTTTTTTTTATTCTAGTTTTTTTAATTTCCACAACTTATTGTTTCAAAAATAGTTATATTGATAGGTAACTATGAAGGGGGTTGTAGAGTCGGCTGGGCCATTTCTGCTGATTCATCTCTTGTCTTCATAGATGCATCATATTGAAGCTTTCTTCTATCCAAGACATGTTGATTTATCATGCCCAGAATATTCCTAGAACCAGCATCTCTCCGTTATTATACCCAAAGCATCTAATCCCTTGACCTCAGATCACCCAAAACCATGCATAGGCTGCACAACATGCTCAACACCACTCTGCAGTCTCTAATTTAAACTTCCAATCCTTCAAGGGTCAGCTCAGAATCTTATGAACATTGAACAGCAGCATCAGCTGCTTGAGTCTGGTGATCTCATCAGCTGAAGTCCTCCCCACTGACCACACAGAAAAATAAAAGAATGCTTGAATGCTTCTTACAGGCAGAGTCAGCCACCTTTGACATAAGATGTTCAGCTGCTTGCGACATCATGGGAATGTAAAGAACCTGTATGCAATTTGGGTCCTAATTAAGGTGGTATCCTGGCTTATGGGCAGTGCTTAATTTAGGGCCGTTTTGTATTGCTACTGTTTATTTTATTCTATTTTATTTTATTTTATTTTAATTTCTATTTTTTCTTTTTATACAGTGAATATACAGATTATGAAAATGTGTCTATTCACGTTGCGGGTTTTTTTGTTTCTGTTAATGGTTTTTAGCTGTTTGTGAAAAATTGAAAACCAAATTTATGATTTTCAGTTGTTTTGGCAACCTATTATTAGAATATTTTAGTATTTAGAATTAACTTGTTTGGATAAAATCATTCATTTTATCCATATTTTTTAATTAAAATTAAAATTAAATGATCATATGAGTTTAAACTAGAAGAAAAATAAAAAAAATTCCCATAAAATTTTAAAAATAAAAATAAAAATCATTTTCCAAATATTTGTACTGTATTTCAATTGTCATTTGTCATATATAATAAGGTTGCTCTTGTAAAGTGAATTTTGAAATATAATAAGTAAGTAAAATAATTATACTATTTTCTTTTATTATAGGATTTCTAATTTATATTACTTTGTACTTTTATTATTTTAATCATATTGTATAAAAGTTAACATTTGTTTAATCAAAATTTTAATTTGGTTTAGTTCTAGAATATTAACCAAACATGTTGCTAGTTTAGTTTTTAATTTTTAGTTTTTGTTTCTAGTTTTTATTTTCATAATTTTTGATAGTGATATCAAATGGCCCCTTAAGGATACATTGCCAGGAGATTTTTATCATGTGATTTCAAATAAAGCACGTAAAAATTATGCATGACAGGTGGCATATTGACTTCTGAATAATGAGAAGTATGACCCTAGGTATAGCAGGATCCTGAGATGCAATTTGTGAACAACCTCAAATAGTTGGGCAATGTCTTTGTTAGTGGCATATGGCGGAGTTGTTGGCACAACATTTGTTTACCTGCCTTGTAGCTCACACTTTTACTCTGTAACTGTAGTAATTTTTAACACTAGACACAGGGTGTGCATGTGTGTATTGTACTTATTTGGGTAATGTGGTTCATTATTTAATCTTTACCATCTTATGGATGATCAGACAAAGTTTGACATGTTTAAACTTTGAGGTCTGCAAGTGCAAAGGGGCATGGATATTTTCCGAGAAAAACATAGTTGATAACAGAAAAATGTTTGATAATTGATATGCTGTGTATGTGTGATGTCAGCTGGGCATTTTGATTAATACAACTCAGCTGAGTCTACTTGGCCTCAGATGATATTTGTCTGTCATTTCTGCACTATCAAGGACTATATCTTGTTTTGAATTATTTATAACAAATAATTGCTGATGGTAACAGTGTTCTTTTTTAACATAAACAGGACACATATTCTTGTGTGCTGATGTTAACCCGTTGTCCTGCAAGTTTATTGGTGAAATTTACCTACATAATTTTTTGTATTCGAAACTTTGTTATACTATGGACAGGACATTGCAGAACATTTGACAACCATATACCTCAAACGCTGTGAACGTGGAAAGAATTGCTTATATGAAGGTTCAACCCCACCTGGCGGATTCCCTAATTCATGGGTACTTGTTGCTCATACCCAGTGTTGTTTTTACCGATTCTCCTTGGTTTCTAAGTTATCATGTGGTGCAAGCAGCTAGACCTAGGACTCGGATATTCAAACATATTTTACAGCCTGAAGCTGTGCCCTGTCCAATTATTCATATTTGATTATGATCCCATTTCTTTGTGCAGAATGGTGCATCATACTGTACTTCAGAACTTGCAGTATTGAGGAATAATGAGATACATACTTGGGATCGGGGCTATGATGATGATGGGAATCAAGTAAGCTTTGATGGCTTTACCTTCTTCTGTAAATTACTAGAACTTCTTGATCACGGCGCTTTTGGTTGAAAATTTTTTTATAGCATTCAGTGAACAATGTTTCATCTATCGCAGGTTTGGGGTGTTACAAAGGGTCCATATGCGTTCAAGCCTGCTCCTACATCAAGCATCAATGAAATGTTCTCTCCTTTAAATTTCTCCCCCCCACGGTCCATGGAGAAGCGAATAGAGGGTTCATTTGCCCTTCAAGATTGATAATATATTTACAAATTACAGTGTAAATTTTCATATTCTGCCATCTTAATAGTATGTTAAATTATATTTTTCGTAGGTACCATTTGGATCAAGAATTTTGTTTGAGTAAAGAAAAATAATATATATATATATATATATATATTAAATTGTATTTGCTCTTGTATTAAATAGTATGGAAAGTTTGTTTTTTTTTTTTGGTGTGATATGGTTAAAAATTAAGAATTAAATTTTAATGGAGTGCCAAATTAAAATTTTATTCATTTGTTATATGTTTTTATTTATTTATTTCTAAATTTTTTCGATAAGTAAATATGAATCAACAAATTCTTTTACATTGCCTTTTTCTTTCTCATATTTTTAAAGTTCCAAAAAGGGTTGAATTCTATGTTCTTCAGTTGGGCAAGTTCATTTTTTGGCACTCACTGCTGTGTCAGTCGCATTTTTTAAATTGAATTCTTTTGCTTAATTTTGAAAGAAGACGGCATTTAATTTACACTTCAATGTTCTGCTGGATGATACTTATGAGCTGAAGTTGATTTTCCTTGGAGCATGCTTGTCGATTTCATGGAACATATGTAAGTTGTGGAAGTGAATGGAAAGTAACAAGAATTAATATAATGTTCCCGCCCAGGTCACTCCCAAACAGCTAGAGGACTCTACATAGTTGACATGATCAACCCTTGAAAGTGGTGTTGAGATAAAAGTATAACCCAGCAAGTGCTGCAGCTCCAATCACAACAGCAATAGGCAATGCTCGCCTGCAATAGGTTATAAAACATTGGAGGATTGATGGTTGCATCTATTTTGTGTGTGAGAGAGAGAGAGAGAGAGAGAGCGTAGTATCCCATTATTCAACCAAAAAAGAGAACAAATGCTTACCCAACTGCTTCATCTCTCTGGATTTGAGCTTTTCGGGCCTTCCGAGCGTCTGTAGCATTAGCATTTTTGGCGATAGCAGGCTGGTATTGCCTAAATCTTCGTTTGGGGGCACCACAAACTGCAGATAACATCACACAGTTAAGTCATCCTCCCCATTCACCAATTGCCATTCACCTTCTTTATCAATATGAACATGCACATACTTCCAATGTTGACATTGCAGAGACAACATGCACGTACTCACGCATGCGCAACATCAGAGTAAATGGTTTGTGTATGCTGGTGAAGGGCTAATATGCACACAAGCCATTGTCCTCAAAAATAGATAAATGCAATGTTTTCCATAAATCTATGAGTATTGGTAAATCTTAGCTCAAACTCTTCGAAGCCTTAAAATGCTCCATTACTAGGTGCGTAAACGACACAATTTGCTTTCTTAATTTGTTTCAAGCTCACGATTTCCCTTAAAAAATGCATACCGTCTACACACCTTTTTCCCAATATTGGAAGGCACACTGCAGGATAGTGCAGTGCGGACACACCAATGCTATTTTCGTTCCTTCAATCCTAAAACCCCAAATATATCATCAAATCAAATCTCACTCATCTTCAACTTAAAGAAGCGATAATATTACAGCCCTCATTTGAGTCCGAATCATTAATGAGTTGTTAATGAAAAACTTTTGCATGCCTAACTATTTTAAACGGAATTCTGGATAGAACGTGAGTAGATTTGATATGAGTCTGAAGAGGGATGCTTGTGCCTCCTCTGACCCCTCAAGAGTGAGATGAAACTTGATTATTTGAACGGAATTCCAGATAGAACTCACCTGAGTTTGATAAATGAAATAAAAAATGGTTGAGCTTTGAAATAAAAACCTGAAGAGGGACACTCGTGTCTCTTCAAGATTTTTGGAAAAACAAGTTGGTGCCTTTGGACGGAATTTCTGATAAAGCATAAATGGACGCAATAAAAGAAGTAACAAGGAATGAGCCTTGGCAAAAATCTAAGGATGGACAATTGTGTTTTCCCCGATTCTTTAAAAATCAAGTACATATCTTTGAACGGAATTTCATATAAGATGTCGAAGGACTAGAAGAATAGAAAACCTATAATGTGTTAATGAGTAGAAACCTAAAGAGGGACGCTCGTCTCTTCCAATTTCTTGAGAACAAGCTCGTACTGGAGATGGAACACGAGTCAATTCAATACAAAGGCTAGTAATCGTGGTACCTAGGAGTTAATTGTATGTCATTTGACTCGAATTGAAAATATTTTTGGTTAATTTGATAACTGGTTGAGAAACAATCAATTCACAAATGGAAATGGTGCAAATGCATAATGGTAATGGTATTGGCTTGGCATGGAGTTCCAATGGGTTAGTGATGTAGAAATTAATAACTGTCCTTCTGAGGGCAAAATATTGTGTTAACAATAATAATGATTCAAAGCAGCCAGAACATAAAATAAAATAAAAATAAAAGTTAAGAAAAAAATTAGACGGAAATATTGTTGGTTAAAATGATGATGAAATTGAAGCGTGTAAAAAGAATATATATACACACACACACAACACATGGAAACCTGCAGAGGCAGAGCACAAGTGCAGCTGAACCAACCATTTATGTGAATATCGTAATATAATATGAGATGAGAATTAGAAAGTAGTAGTTTGAGGGGAAAAGGGAGGGGGGCGTTGAGGGACGATACCTGGGCAGAAGAACTTATCGGGTAGCTTCTCGAAGGGAGTTCTGTCATTGTAAATATACCTGTATATACACATAAATGCATATGCATGTATGGATCAATCAAGACTGATCAACGAAAGAGGAGAACATTTACACATTAAAACTCAGAGAGAGAGAGAGAGGAGAGAGGAGAGAGAGACCCGCAGTCGCGACAGATGTAGGCCTGCTTGGACGCCACACGCATGGAGATGGATAATTTGGGTGATGAAGTGGGAGTGGGAGGAGGGGGAGGAGGAGAGGGTAAGAGGGCGTTCAGTGATGGGGATGAGAATAAGAAGGGGGATTTTAATTTTAGAGCATAACGATGATGGGAGGCTGCTGGCAGCTGCTTGGATTTGCTGGTGTTGCTTTGAACCACCTCCCTCATGGGCATTTGCATTTGCAGGGCCATCTTCTTCTTCTTCTCTGTACAATCGGGGGAAGAGGAAAGAAGGGACGAGAAGATATCATGTGAGGAAGCGTGGCTTTCATACTCCCCACACAACCCCACGCTCACCCCCATCTACCCTTTTTCCATTCTCTTTCTCTTATCTTCTTGCGTTTACTCAAAAGCCAACCTACAGAACACTCGAAACCTCTTTTTTTTTTTCCCCTCATCATTGTCATCATCATCATCAACAACAAACAACAAATAAAAAAACCATCTCCTAAAATTTGACAAAAAAATAAATACTTTATCTAAAATTTCAAAAAACTCTTACACCTATGAAATTTTGTCTTTTGGACACTTACACCTCTAAAAATATTTATCTTTCTATTAAATAAAAAAGAAAGGTATATATATATATATAACAAAAAAGATATGTGTAAATTTTAAAATCTTATAGAAGGTTTCTAAAATTTTTGAAACCGAAGGAGGTTTGTTATGATTTGTGGCTCATATCATTGAGTGGATGAAATGCACAAGGAGAAAACATAATAAAACAAGTGTACTGGGGGAAATCGTCGACGATTTATTCTTACTGTCGATGATTTGACTGAATTTCCAGAAAATTGCGGCACCAGCAAACATGTAATTCAGGTGGAGTTAGATACTCAAGGCAAAAATACAAGGAGTTTTATCTTGGGTCAATAGTATCACAGTATAAATGGGCATGTGATGTAGGTGGAGCAACAAACTCAGGGTAAAGATGACATTGTTCATATTGTAGTAAGTTTTAGCTCGGGAGACCAGTAATATCACAGTGGGTCCAGGTACTCTATCAGATCACCACTTAGGTATAAATTTGGTATTTTGAAATTTTATGCATCATTACTGCCAGTAGCAAAGTTCCTACTATTTTTCAAGTTGTCGTGCACAGCAAAGGGAAAAATAGATGGATGAGTATTATGATGGAAGAAATGGAGGTATTGAATAAGAACGAGGTGTGGGAGTTATGAGGCTTCCAGTGTGGAAGAGGGTGATAAGATGCAAGGGAATGATGTATCTATTGTGTGTGAATGATATGTTATTGGCTGGGAAGACTTTGACTAAGGCTAATCAGTTGGGAACTCTGTTGAAAGGTTTTGATATGAATGTGTTGGGTATGGCTAAGAAGGGTCCTGGTTTAAAAAATTCGACAAAGTTGCTGGGAAATTGGTATTATCTCAGGGTGGCTTCATGGACAGAACTATAGGGAAACTTTGTTTGCCACCTTAAGGGGATTCTGTGGAGAATCGATGTGAAATGCCTATCGCCCGGTGCCCAAAGACGGACTGTGATGTCCAAGATATGTCAAAGGTCCCTCATGATGGTGTAATGGGGTGTTTCAGCAGGCAACATAGTGGACCGTCAGTTGTGAGATTTGTTGAAAAATATGCAAGGGGCTTTGGTGATAAAAGGCTTGTAGCAGCTTTTGTGTCTACTGTTGTGGGAAGGCCTTATTGGAAGCTTAGGGCGTAGTCTCAGGTTGTTGCATCTACAACTAAAACGAGGTTGATTGTAAAGACCCGAAAAATTAAAATGATTAAAATAATTTTAAAAAAAAAATAAATAAAATAACAGATAAATAAATAAAAGAAATGACGTGAGAAAAAAATAATAATAACATAATAATAAAATTAAATAAATTAAATTAAATTAAGATAAATTAAATAATTAGTTATTAAATTAAACATTTTTACATTTGATTAAAAAAAAAACTAATTGAAATAAGATATGTATATATATATATATATATATATATATATATGAAGTAAAAGAAGATAAGAAGAAGAAAGAAGAAGAGTCTAGCACGCCCGCCCCCCCCCCCCCCGTGATTGCAAACTTCGTGTGCCAGCCGCAGCCACCTCCATCTCTGTCTCTCTCTCTCTTAATTTTTTGGCGGATTTGCGACGAATCGGGAAATGGAAGGTGCCATTGGAATCCTGGTTCTGCTGCCGACATTTCTACTAGAGCAGATTTTTCATGGGAACGGCTTAGGCACTGCTCCTGGGGAAAGGTATTTTTTTCCCATTTTCTTAATTTCGCTGTTAATATGCGGTTAAATCGACGATCGGATACCACCACAGGTTCCTAGCCGTCGTCGTCGTTATTTTGGCGTAGGTAATTTTTCAATTGGGATTTTCTAAGCCCTACTCTAAAGCGAAAGTGAGATTTAAAAAATTTGGCAATTTGAGTATATTTACGGGTATTATTATTTATTTAGGAATTATGGTCCTAGGAAATATTTAAATAATATTTTATTCAGGACTAATTTATTGGAGTTGGGAATTTTTTATTCAAGGTCCGGGTGAGCGCCGCAGGTATTTTTCGAAGTCCCTGTTAGCGTAGTTCAAGAAACCAGGTAAGGAGAAATTATATATTAAATCAGATTTTATGAAATTAAAGGTAATAATTTATGTTATATTATATGTATGTTTTGGTGTGAATTATTAAAATGTCAGCCATGTAAAACTATGAATTCTGAGCCTAGGACCACTTATTTAGTTATGTATTTTTGGAAATGAACTGAACAAAGTGGAAGGAATTTTCTGGATAATTATGTAAGAAATAGAAATTATATTTTCAGTAATTAAATGTTAAATGTTGGTTGACTTATTTTACAGTCAATGTATGAATTTTACTATTAAATTGTGTGGCATGAGATTCTGTGCAAATATATGTTAAATGTATGAGATGCAGACTAAGTAAGTAAAGCAATGAGAATAAAATATGATATGGACAATGTTGCATGTGTATGTTAAATGCAACCATATAAAGGTACAACAGTTGAAATTCGGGTTAGCAGATCTAGCTCATTTCTATGTAGACTAACTGATGACAGCTAAAAGGAGCTGTGTTAGATTTTAGCGCATTTCTATGTGGACTAACAAATGACGGCTAAAGAGCGGCTGTAGTATAAAGGAATGAAATGAAAATGTTATAAAATGAAATGACAAGTAATGACAATGCAATGAAATGAAATGTGAAATGTGAATGATACAAATGGGAAAGAGTTACTTAAAGTGAAACACAATGAAATGTTAAGTTATGAACATGAAAGAATGTGAATGATTGAATAATGATGGAAATAATGATGTATTATGATATTAGAAGTATTTATGTATGTAGAACATGTTACGTTTGGGCGGGGCGCACTCTTCGCCTAAAGGCTTGGTAAGTAAGGCAAGTGCACTAGTAGTTTCAGATGTGGCAGTAGGTGCATGGCGCACTAGGGCAGAGGAAACCTATTTGTATGGGCGGGTAGAATTCCCTATTCTTAGGGCCTTTGCCGGTAAATTTTTGTATGAACTGTGTGAATACGAGATCAATTTATCACTTGAGGGCTTACTGAGTAAGGTGAGTATCCTGGTATGCTTTAGTTGTGACCTTTGGGTTGTCAAATGTATCAGAGTAGAGGGGTGCTACTTGTATGAGCGGGTAATAACCCTTATCCTCGGGTAATCTCGTGGGTTAAACATTTGCATGTGTTTGATTAGGATCAGGGAATGATTTTGGAAATTATGTTAAGGATTTTTAAATGTTAAATGTTATGTTATATATAAATTCATATTGGCCACGCACTGTTTTAATATATGGTTTCTTCCCTTACTGAGATGTGTCTCACCCGAAAATAATTTTTTTTTTTTTTCAAGATTTCCTCGAGATTGAGTTTTGAAAGCTCGAGGTTTTTATAACATTATTGGGAAATAGAAAAAGAAAAGGGTATACTTCTATGTTAATTTTGGGATGCAAATATTTATGTTTTATGCCTTTATGTTTTAAGGCTATTGAGTAAGGAATGATTGTGAAAATACTGAATTGTTTTGGAAGTTATGTAGATTTATGGAAATGCAGGTGATGGGTGATTTAATATGGATTATAGTTAGAATTAGTAAGCTCTGGTATATGTTATATGGAGATTTTATTTATATTTTCCGCTGCGTACGTTATGGATCATGATTTATTAAGATATGATCAGGTATAACGCGCCGAACCCGGATTTAAGGGTCGGGGCGTTACATTGATGGTACAAGTCAAAATTGCCATCAGCAAGTTCAAGTGGTGTTGTAAAGACCCAAAAAAATTTAATTTATGAAAGTAATAAAAGAAAAGACAAGAAAGAGAAAGAAAAGAAGGAAAAAGAGGGGCATCAGCAGGGATTCGTCAAAGAACCCAGGGTCTTCATTGACGAATGTCCTTCTAGGTCTCGTTGACGAAGTACATGTGTCTCATCGGCAAGGAGATACCAAGTAAGAAAAAATTTCAGATCCTAAAATGTTCGTCGACGAAGTCATCGATTTCGTTGAAGAACTTCCATCTTTAGTTCGTCGACGAGTCTTCATGTCTTGTCGCCGAAGCCACGTGGATAACTGCCTATACATGGCCAAGAATAATATTTTTGGCAAGAAATTCATTTCCTCTCTCATTTTCTCTCTCTACCTTTGCCTCACCCTCCTTCTCTCTTCAAATCCAGCTCCGTTTTACCCCGTTTCGAAGATCGGAAGTTACCACGATGATCCTGAGGTAATTCTTTGTACTTAATCAAAGCGGATTGTTGATTTGGAGTCCTTGGGTACCACTCCAAAATCAGGGTAAGTAGGGTATTTTAGGGTTAAAATGTTTATTTGGAGTATATAGGGCCTAGGAAATGTTAAATGAGAAATATTTTGGGGTTGAGTTTATTGAACTGGGAGTAAATGCAATTTTAGGGTTTGGAATTCTGAACGCCGCAGGTGTGATTTAGGGTTTTTCAACAGGTTTTTTAGGAAACAGGTAAGGGGATAGACTAAGTCAGATATTTTCAGAAAATTTATTATTAAATATATAGTATTTAATTTAGAAATTTATATATGTGATTAGTATAGTTTTTGGGAATACTGATGTTGAATGAGAAAACCCTAGAAACAGATCTAATGATATTTTTTAGCAAAATATGCTTTTCCCAGACAAATAGCATCATATATATATATATATAGTAGCACTCACTCGTGTGGCATGATTATATATTTTACAGCATTAATAGCTTGTCAGAATATTTTATGAATCCTTAGAACAAGTGTGATTTGATAACAGTTTATTTTTAGAAAACTATAAACAGTACAAAAATTATATTTTCTATATATTATAATATTCAGTCGGCGCAGATGTTGTGATTATTCAGCCAGTGCAGATGCCGTGATTATTTAGTCCGTGCAGATGTCATGATTATTCAGTTGGCCTAGATGTCATAATATTTCAGCCGACGCAGATACCACAAACAGATTTATATGTATATAAGTGTTTAATCAAAAATATTATTATGTCAGATTTTACATAGGATCATGAAACAGTATATATAGTATTTATGAAATCTATTATATGATAGGAGAACCCTAATGCCTTAGTTTAGTTTCAGAATACGGTACCGCAGCTATTCAAATCAGGTAGTGTTACCACACGTCTCAGATAGAGTGTGGAAGATGGGTAGTCGATTGATTCCAGAGAAGAGTAGTGTGCCCCTCTGGAAGTCTAGACCAAGCTGGGCAGGCCAATCGTACTTACAGACTAATCAATTTTGGTTTAGCGTGGTAGGCCAATCATTGCTAGGTCCTGCCTACGGATCGCACAACCCAGTCATGTGGAGGTAATACATGACGTCAACTAACTATCCATCCAGGATATGATTTCAGTAATATACATATATAACAGATGATTTGTATGTATACAAAAATTTAGTATGATACAGTATGTGATGTTAAATTATGTTTTATTTAGATTTCATACAGAACATATAACACCCCAAACCCAACCACCAAGTGGGGCCCAGGTGCCATGTGTTCTATTACCTGTACCTGGCTCTATATCAATTATGCAGCGAAAATATTAACAATTGTTTTATAATATACTAGAGTTTTTACATCTATATACATCTCAAAAACATAACAACATCTAGTATTCACAACATTTACAACTCTAAAAACATAAATATATTACAACCCCAAAAAGTGTAACCAAAGTTTATACCCTCACTCTCTTTCAAAAATGCTACACTAGCCCCGAGCTCACTAGGCTCGATCACGCTAAGGTCTTGAAAAAGATAAATTTCCATATCGGGTGAGACACATCTCAGTAAGTCGGAATAGATTAGCACTAGTGTGTGGCTATCATGAGGTTTGTGTACAAATATATATAATCATCATTTATAAACATATCACAGTTTTGAAAACATTCTCTGTCCCTACTCACATACATGCAATGTATTACAAAAAACGAGAGTTCCTAAGGATTGGGGTGATTACCCGCTCATACAAGTAGCACCCCTATGCTCTGATACCTTATGCAACTGTTCCTTTAATTCTTTCAATTCAGTTAGAGCCATTCTATAAGGAGTCTTAAAGATTGATGCCGCTCCTAGAAGTAGATCAATGACAAATTCAACTTCACGGTCAAGAGACAATGTAAGAACCTGAACCGTGATAGGTGGGTTTAATTAATTAAGATAGGGGCAAATTGGGAACTGAGTAGGCTTTGTTGATGAAGTCAGAGTTCGTCGACGAAATCCATGTGTTGCTCGTCAATGAAATTTAGAGGCTCGTCGACGAGGAGAAGCCGAGGGGTTTTGGGAAACTGGTAATATCAGGTTCGTCGACGAGGTCCTCATCTCGTCGACGAGCTATCTATATGGCCTCGTCAATGAGGACGCCATTCATCGACGAGGGCGGCCGAGTCAAAGGTACAATAAATATCAGTTTAGCAGGTCGTTACACTATAAAATACATTATATCCTCATACTAAAGCACTTAAATTTTCCTTTTTGGACTTTACCTACACAAATAATCAATGTAACCTCTAATTTCGCAATTTTAGGTTCAATCTTACCGCTCAGAAACAAAATCGTTGATGATATGCCATAATTTTCCTAAAACCATCGCCTCCGGAAAATCACAGAAGACCGTCACAAAATTTCTGCCTCCAGGTTGCAAGACAAAACCTAAAATTTCAACCTACTTAGGTTATTCCACTCATTCCTATACTATGGTAGTATTATCCACTACAGTCTGCAGAACCTAGCAACCTAGGCTCTGATACGACAACTGTAACGCCCCCCAAAATAGGCTCTGATATATTAACAATAATAATCATAATAATAACGTCATCACATGACATCTCTAATACCATACTGTCACGTCCCCATTTTTCTTTTTTCTTTTCATTTTCCCATTTTCATAATAATCATAAAACATATATTCATAATATTTTGAATATTACATCTATATCCATCCATTATCTGCGAAAGCAAAAAAAGACCTTTCTAAAACTATACATACCAGAGTACTATCTTACAACCATTTCTATACTATTTTCCCAGACAAGACTATAACCCAAAATTACCAAAAAAATTTATATATGTTGATCTATATCAGCGCTTACCCTATATGTAATGTCCACACCCCAACCTTGGGCTCCTAGACTAGCTTCCCTGGTGATCCTGAAAAGTGAAATTATTTATTTGGGGGGAGACACCTCTCAGTAAGACGAAATAAATTATTATCATTATGTGGGAAATGAGTTATCATGTAACATTATACATACCTTAATTAACTTTAAATGGGATAGCATTTATAAACTGTATTCACACCTATATAATTGCGTAACACATATTTATCATTTTAGTTCTTTATTCGGTTCAAAAGCCCCTTTCACATAAATCTACACTTCACATAATCCATACATAACTAGCATTCGCTAAAATTGAGGCGTCTCGAGCCGCTGTCCCCCAATTCAGTCATTCATAACAAGCACTCACTGAGGCGTTTTGTATTGTCATCCCCTAAATCAGAAAGCCCTCGAACTAAAGTCTCGAGGATCGGGGCGTTTTGTGTCACCGTCCCCCTTTGCCTTTCTCCATAATTATCGGGGCATTTCGTTTCTCCAGCCCCCTTTTCCTTTCTCTATAATTATCGGGGCGTTTCGTTTCGCTGTCCTCCTTTTTCCATATTACTTTAACAACATTAGTATTTCCACAATTTCTATTCATTCACGTAATTGTATCAAACTATCAAATCCATAACTCGGTATCAAATCGTCATTATCATAACTTGGTATAAAAATCACATTTCTGTATATAATTACATCTTAGTATAAATTCTCAATTTTGCACATAATCAAACTCAATATCATTTCACATATCTGCATATAGTCATATCTCAGTATAAATTCACATTACAGTAAACAATCGCATCTCAATATAGAATCTCAACCCTGCATAAGATCACATTTCTGCATAAAATCACATTTTCTCTATATTATATCACAAAAGATATTCTGACTAATTTATTTCTACAGTTGTGACCATTTATTCTCATGCCACACATTTTAAATGCTTAAATCTTAATCTGATAAACTACTCGGGAAATATATATTTTCCTAAAAACAATGGTATGATCATCTCCACAATTTTACTTTAACCTATATTATACATTTTTTTAAGAAAAATGAGATGATTACCCTACTCACTTAGTTTTTCATAAACACATATATAATAATTCATTTCCATATGCCTAAACGATTCAGAATATCATATATGGCATTTCTGTACTCATAATCTTAGTTTTGTTTAGTTAAATTACAAAAATAAGCTAACATAATGTGTTCTCCTTACCTTATCCCTAGAGTGGTTCCTAGGATCCCTAAACGACGAATCGACTCTGCTTAAATTGCTGAAGTTTGTAGCTAGGACACGTATATGGTGTTTATTCTTTAATTCTGGCTGAAATTTGGGGAGAAAATGGAGAGAGAGAAAGAGAGAGAGAGAGAGAGAGAGAGAGAGAGAGAGAGAGAGAGAGAGAGAGAGAGAGAGAGAGAGAGAGAGAGAGAGAGAGAGAGAGAGAGAGAGAGAATTTATTTCCAAATAAAATGAGCTTGTGCTTATTTATAGGTATGCTGGCTCGGACGACCATTTTTCACTGTTTTACCTTTACTGGTCCTTGGTAACTCAAAACCGTTGATGGTTTTTCTGAGATTTCTGTAATCGTCGACAGTTTGGCCTCATGCCAAACCTCTACCTGACTAAAACCATCAATGGTTTTCCTGAAGCCTACAAAACCGTCGACGGTTTGGTGCTATACCAAACCGAGTTCCCTTTATTATTATTATTTTTTTGGATCTCTACAATTAAAGTATTTGAAAAATACTATAGATTATAGCATACATTATGAAGGATATCCTTCTATTTAGAAGTATTCACATATGCCAATTGGATAATTGATCGTAATGATCATACATCAACCACTGAGTGGATATTCATCCTTGGTACGTGGAGGAGCTATTTCCTAGGGTTCAAAGAAGCAATGCCTTATAACAGATTCCACTACGCCATCAGAATTTGTGGCTTTAGCTTCTTATAGCAAAGAGGCAGAATGACTTAGGAATTTTCTATTAGAAAATCCAATTTGGCCAAAGCCTATGCCACCTATATCTTTGCATTGTGACAGTGAGGCAACTTTGTCACAGGCATATAGTAATATATATATATATATATATATATATATATATATAATGGTAAATCCAAACATATTGTGTGACAACCTGCTTAATTTCCACATTTTTTTTTCATAAATACAATATTAAAATCCATATCACATATTCTAGCTCAACAGATCATAATCCACCAAAACCCGTGGGTACCAGGGATACATCAAAACAGAAAACGGAAGCCTAAGCAGCAGGAAACATATAATCTCAATATTATAAATACAAAAACATCTTTCTCATTACCACAAATACCAGAGTCACTATATCCACTGTAATCCAGTATATACATCCCAAAAATAAGATTTAGGGACATTTCCCACAAAATCTAATTGTCCCTACAAAAACTTACCCTTCAAAAAGAGCAGATAAACGACACTAGATCAGTGGGGCTTTTCCCGCTCTCCTATCTGGGGCTCCTGAAAAGTTTATAAAATTTAGGGGTGAGACACCTCTCAATAAGGGAAATAAACTAATAACAGTGTATAGCAACATGAGTATTTCGTGTTATGCATATACCATACATAACATATCCAGTAATTGTTTGTCAAATCTGGGAATACATATATATATATATATATATATATATGTATATAAAAACATGGCAGAACATACTGCATTTTCATAACATATCCCATCTCATATAATAATAATAATAATAACATAAAACATCCTGGTAGGTTAGCTGGCTATTGTCATATATTACCTCCACATGACTGGGTTGTGTGGCCCAAAGGCGGGACCTGACAATGGTTGGATGACCACTGTCAAGTCAAACATACAGTCTGTAAGTCCGATGGGTTTGCTTGACTTGGTCCGTACACTAGGGGCAATCACATACTTCTTAAAAACCACATCGACCATCCAATCTTACACCACTTTGTACAGCAGCGTTAACACAGATATCATGATCACGAAGACCATGGACACATAGCAACGGTACCGTGCAAGTGCTAACCTAGACCAAGCCAACCAGGTTCTGATATCATATAAAATATACTAAAACTGTGATACATGGATTTCTTATATCATTAATTATTAGATCAATCATATCATTTTGCATATATACATATATCATGAAAATCATCAGCCCGTACGCCGGCAAATCATAGCACAGCCCGTACGCTAGCAAATCACATCCATAGCACAAACCGTACGCCGGCAAACATATCATAGCACAGTCCGTACGCTGGCAAATCACATCATAGCATAGCCCGTACGCTGGCAAATCACATCATAGCATGGCCCGTACGCTGGCAAACATATCATAGCACTGCCCGTACGCTGGCAAATCATATCATAATCCCATTCCAAAAAGCAGTATTTCATAACATTTTATACTCATGTCACACTGAACAGATTTTCACATATTCAACATACCATCATTTTCAAAAGTATTTTTCTAAATATATAAGTCATATATAAATATATTATTTTCTGAAATCGAATGCTATATATACATATACATTTCCTTAAAAAGAACTAACTTAATTTATCCCCTTACCTGATTCCTGAAAAACCCCTAAGAAAATCTGTCCCGCACCCGCAGGGTTCTCAACTCAACACCTTGGAAACAATATTTCCTAGAACTAAAGTTTAGTATTTCTAAGCGTATAACACTTTCCTCAACTGTCAAAAATCCAAATATTGAGTAGAAAGTCTTACCTTGGATTTAGAATGGTTTCCACCTTACTTTTACCAATGATCCGTTCCGGCAGATTTGGAGAGAACTTCCCCAGGAGTATCGTGGTGACTTCGGATTGTTAATCAGGTGAAGATCTGGCCCAAAATCGATGAAAGAGAGAGAGAGAACCGAAGGGGAGAGAGAGGAGAGAAATGTTTGCTTAATAATGAAGTAAAATCCGGATTTTTCATATTTATAGAACAAGGGATTTCGTCGACGAATCCTTCAATAATTTCGTCGATGAAATTCAGTCCTTTGTCGACGAAATTTAGTCAGCTCAAACCTCTCTCGGTATTTCTTCGTCGACGAGTCCCCTGTATTCGTCGATGAATTCTCTTAAATTTTCATCGACGAATCCCCTGTATTTGTCAACGAAGCCCCGATGCTTTCCTCTCGGTTTTTCCTTCCAAAGTACAATGTCGTCGACAAACGCAAGTCGACTTCCTCCTTTTGTTACTGTCTCCATTTCCCTTTCTCTTATTATTTAAATTCCATTATTATTCGGGTCGTTACATATTGGCCTAAGACATAGTTATGTGAGGCAGTTAATTACTGATGGTGTAATTACCATAGATTTTGTGAGATCAAACCCAAATTTGGTTGATCCATTAACAAAAAGACTTGCAAGAGACATGGTCTAGAAAACATCAAAGAGGATGAGACTTAAATCCATAACCCATAGTCACCAATGATGGAAACTCGACTCAACACTTGAAATTTTCAAGTTCTTGACTTCAATGAGCAAAGTACATCATATGTAGTGAGTGGAAGCATTAGAATGTATATGTGTTACATAATCCATCCCAAGAAAAATAGTGATTTGTACCTGTAATGTGAAAAAGGTGAAGGTTGAGCTTAATCTCTTAATTGGATCATAATAGGTTCTATGAGTTACTTTAATTACAGGGGTACTTTTGATAAACCTACCTATGTGAGTGTTGGAAGTGGTGCCGCTTCCTATGAGAAATGGATTTATCTCTATAGCACTTATTAAACTGGGATATAGATGTAAGGCCAATCCACGTGTTGGCTTTTGGTAACACCCAAAGATATAATAATTTGTGTGTGATATGTATCCGGTTAATCAAAAGAGGATTGCTAGTTCAAAGTTCGTCTACTATGTAATCCTGATTAGCTTTGATATGTATTCATTAAGTGAAGGTTCAAGTTCTAAAAATGAAGGACACCTTCATTAAAGCATAAATTTTCTTTTATCTGAATAAATTGTTTTTCATCTATATTTTGAAACTGGTGGGGGAATGTTGAAATATTTTCTAAAATAAGCATTTAAAGCTATGTGGGTTTGTCCCACATTGGAAAGAGTGGAAAAGGAAAAATCATTAATAAATAATAAGGTGAAATAATTCTCTTAAAGTTTGTTAAGAGAAAGTGTTAGTGTGTACTCTAGTGCACCCTAGGATGGAGTACCATCGACTGATTATGAATAAGTAATTGATTTTCCAGAATGTTTCGACCAGGGCGCGACTAGGTTGACGCCTGGTGCGACCAGGTCGAATCTGCTTCACGATTTGAATAGATCCAACCTTTCAAAAAAGGCATAATTCTGATCATCATTCTCTCCTTCTCTTTCTTACATAAAGCTTCCACAAATTATATCTTTTTTAAATCTGGGCTCTGTTTTCTGTAGAAATAGAATTACAGAAAATTTGTTCACATTATTCTAAAGGTGTTTGTGATCAGTTTTCGTTTGTGTATAACGCAAATTGATATCAAATTAAATTCTAAACTTCATTGTATCCTGGAAACGTATTTGTTGACTCAATACACACCGATCTGATGGGGGGAAATAATGTTTTGAGGAAAAAGACATTGTAACATACCTTGAAGCGTTTTCAAATCTGCAGTATTCTCCTATCTTATTGTTTTTCTATTTATATTCTTACATGCATTGCTCTTGTAATTTATACAAGAAAATAGTAAATCTTTACCATTTGCTCCCATGGATGTAGGTATTGCCGAACCACGTAATTCCTTATATCTTTGTGATTGTTATTGCTTTCATTAATTTGTTATGGTTGTGGATTGTTCTATACTTTTTATCATTAAAGTGTTGCATTGTGTGTTTAATTCTTTATACGAAATATATATATATATATATATATATATATTCCGCTATGCATATTTGAGGATTTTTTTTCACAATAAGGTTTTTATCTTTTTACCAAATCTCAAAGGAGGTCAATGTCTTATACCCTAATAGAAATTATAATAATTTCGCACTTATATTTATTTAGGTTAGGGGTATTTCATGAGTTAGGTTGAATTAAATTGGGTTTAAAATTCCAATCAATTCGATATTGTTAGTTTGACAAAAATTTAATGTCAAGTCAAACTACTGAGTATGCAATTTGGATTGGTTTGAGTCAATTTGTTTTTAGAATACGTCGGTTCAACTTGGTGGGTTTATTTGTTTAAAGATGAAATAGAAAAGAAATTATATATATATAGACATTACTGGTGGGTTGATACTACACTTGCAAATTGATCCATTCAGTAACATCTGCCGCCTACCTATTGTTTAGGTGGCACTAGCGAGATCCGGCTAACCTATAAACATCTAAGATCAATTTTTTGGATTAGTTCAGTGAATCAGGCTGTTGATTACTCATAATTTAGGTTATTGTCAAGTTCCCTATTTTTAAAAATAAAATTTAAAAAGATAAGAATAATTAAAATTTTATAGAATTTATTAAATTATTTTTTTAAAAAAAAATTATGTAAAAAATTGTATTATTTTACATAAGTGCATATTAAATTATATGTATAATATATGCTTGTCCATGAATATGTTTGGGAAGGTAAATGCACCATTGTTCCTTTGAAATATAACGAATGATTGGATGGGAGAAATTGATGAGAGGACCATGTTGGATCTCCGGGAGGAAATAATTTTTTTTTTCTTTTTTTGTGAAACCATAACTCACCTAAATAAAGTGTCAAAATTGTTGACATTATGTTTGAATTTTTGCACTACTAATGTGATTGAATTTAAACATGATTTTTGGTAATGACATGTAATCATTACTTCCCTGTGTGAAGGAGCACGGTTTCAAAGCTCGAATTTGAATTTAGATAAATTTAAATAAAAATAATATAAAATTTTATTAAATTCCTTATAAATAAAAATTCAATACTCAAAATTTATGCCTTCTAATAACACTACAATGCAGATGCATATCATGTGTCACCTCCACTCTATAAAGAGAGAATTCAAAGCCTTTGTGCAACATTCCTTTTCGTCTATGTAGAGGTAACATTCCACTGTGTATCACAATAAAAATATAATAAAATATTTTTGAACAACTTCAATTTTAAAGAGAGAATTCAGGGCCTCTGTCAGTATAACCCAGCACAAGCCTTGTCAACTTGAGATAATTGGAGAGCCACTGCATCACGATATTGCATAATGAGACTGTAAACCAAAAGAATTAAAAAAGGCCAGTTGCTAACGACAGATCACCCCAAAAACATATGGACGGACCAGTCATTGTGAATTCATGATAGCTTTCAAATCAAATTACAATCATATGCGATAAAATCCAAAGTATAAACCCAAAACATCTACAACTGAAAGAGGGGTTCTTCCATAATCTTACAACACACCTTTGGCAGAACTGAAGATCTAGGCTTTAACCAAATTACCCACCTTGAAATAGCAGCAGACCCCAATAAGTAAGGTGAGAGACAAGGGCAAAATGGTGAACATGCATGCCATGAGTTTCACGTACATGATGCCAATGAAGCTACCAAGGTTTCAGGTCACCAACTGGACCAGCTGTCCAGTTTAAGATCCTCTCACCTGGATTCAAGTAAACGGTTGTGTCGTGTGGCAATTTTCGCGCAAGTCCATTCAAAATTTGATGGAAAGCATCCCCCGGTTGGACAGGCTGTGGAAACAACATTGCCTGCTTCATTGAAGGGTTTGCTAGCAATCTCTGCTTCCTCAGTATATCTTCCGGTGGGATGGATGTGAGAATGGTGTCCAAGTTAGGCACGTCCTTCTCAGCCACAAACACTCCAATCTCTTCCCAAGGAATTGCATCAGCAAAAGGTAAGACAATGTCATCTGCAATTATCACGGGGATGCACCCAAAAATCACCCCTTCTACCAATCTTGGACTCCACGGTGCCCACCCAAGTGGGCACAAACAGAAAACAGCTCGTTGCATGTCTTCATAATATGTTGTTGGATGCTCCGTAGAGATGTCAAACAAGAGATTGTCCTTAAAGTTTTCCCAAACTGCCGCCCTTGCTCCTCTGCAAGATTGAAGAACAAAGTTGGTTTCAAATATCTTTAAGTCTACTGCTAGGGGTCATTTAGAACAAACTGCAGAACCTCAGATACGATTGTTGAATTTGGTTACCAATAAATTTTGAAGCATAGTGATGTAGGACAAAAAGCAAGACCTTGAGAGAGAAGATTCATGTTGGAGATTAATGGAGAAGAATTGAACAACAGTTGCTGTGTTTAATTAATTTGTTTATTATGTATGTTTAGTTTAATACTATAGGATTATGTGTATTTGGGGGCTTGTTTGTAGTATTTGTGTAATGTAGGGATTGATTTGTAATTTCAACTAGTTTAGCAGTAAACGTTTAATTTCATGTATTAGAGGCTTTATTAGAAATAGTATATGAAAGACGTGTAGAAAGAAAGCAAACAAGTGTTTCCCTCTTGTATCTCCTCTCTTCCTTCTTCCCCTTTCGGCCTTTCCTCCCTTCTATCTATCATGGCTGCAGATCATTGATCTGTCCCACATCACAAAGCCCATTTGACACATTTTAACTCCTTTCCCCAACTTCTTTTGCTAGGGCTTTTAGCTTTTTTTATAGCATCTGAGAGTGAGCTATGAATATGATTTCAAAATGATGCATGAAATTTCTTGATATTGTGTTTGGATGAACCCAAATTCCTTCACCAGTTTAGTTTTGTTTTTCACTTTTCAATGAAAAATGGATTAGTGACTTCAAATGCCATCAAAGCAAAATGGAACAATTTCAAGTCCATGAGACGTCCAAATGCTCACTCTTCATTGTGAAAAAAGAGAGACAAAAATACCTTGCATAATAACCACCTTCAGGATCGTTCCCCACATCATAGAACAAACCTCGGAAGTAAACAAAGATGGAGCGAGGAGTATTTGGAGGGATTAAATGGGCTTGCATTTTCTGTGGGGGAGCATATGGAGGAATTGTGATTGAACCATCCTTTAAGCAAACATGATTCCTTTGTCCAAAAGTCTGAACCAAGGTAGCACGTTGGAGCAGTGGAAGAATCCCTCTTTCAATAGCTTTCTCTTCCTGCAAAATTGGACATCAATGACAGGCAACGTTTTAGTACAACTAGGTGTTAGGAAAATGAGTGCAATGCCTAAAACAATAACACAAATTTATATCAAGACACATCTTGAGAAGTTAAAAACCAGAGGGCTGTTTAGGAAATGCATAAAATCAGGCCAAAAAATCATTTTCCAGAAATACAGAAGAAAATTAAGAACAAAGCTCTTACTTGATAGTGAAAACATGCCCCAAAGTCATGGGGTACCACAAAAAAGTGGTCAGCCCCCTCTGATCGATTCCAATACGGCCAGTTCGAAGCAATAAGCTGTATTGCACTTCTCATCATCCGAGGGGATTTGAATGGCAAAGGAAGGCCATTTGGGGTTAGGTCGCAAGTGGTGTATACAGGAGTGTAGAACCAATCAGCCTCCTCAGGATTGAGGGTTCGAACTGGACTAGATAAGAGGAATCGATGCATAAAAATCTCAGCTGCAAACATGTGGGTGAGACATCTGGGGTCTTTTTGAAGGATCTTCTTATTGTATTTGCTTGGAAGCTCATAAACAAAAACTTTCAACCTTCCCACTGGATCGTCCTCCAAGACATCACCAGCACTGCCTAAATTTGATGAAATTTCAGCAGAGTCAATGATCTCATACATTGAAATTAACAGAAACTGAAAAAGGTTTTGATTGCTTCAAAATAGAAAGCATTCACAAAAAAAGCACTAACACCGCAAAACTAGGAATATTTGTTTAAGTTATTATACTTGAACTTAACGAGTTTTAGCTTCAAGATTCAAAATAAGGATTAAATCACTAATGAGAAGTCATTACTCAAGCCAGTCGATGCTATTTCCCTAGTCTCAGAGCTTCTAGACCAGTGTAATGAAATCAGACTAATAACAAAAGGGAAACTTGGTTCAGATGGGTAAGTGGTTTTCTTGAAGCCATAAAAATCATCCTAAAGTCATTTCTTCAATTTGAGGATCAACTTTGTAGAGATTATTAAGAACTCTTCTTGGTTCTCACCTAACAGCTTAAGCTTAATCGAATGGTGTCACGGGCTAAGCTTGTTCAGGGCATTATGCTTGCCTATGACCGCTTATCTCGTGTGTTTGGGATGGGTTTCCATCATGTAAATACTAGTGTAGGGTTATTTTCTAGTATTTATTTCATTGTAAGCCAAATAAGGCAGTATGACTCCTCGGTCACTTTGATGTTTCCTAGTGCCAGAGTGAGAATGGCCTATAAAGCTCTTTAGGGGAGGGTGAGTGTTCATCAATCATTGTAAAACTCACTAGCAATTGTCAACGTGCTTAGCCTACTTGCCTCCCTCGCTAAGTACAACATGTCAACGGAGGATTTGTTAATGAATTACGTTTGCTTCAATATTTACTGCTTGGTTGCCACGGCTTTCATGAATTGATCATTATTTCCGCTGCTATCTGATTGAATGTTAATGAAAGTGCTTCGTGGATGAATGTTGGTAAACGATAGGCTGGCTAGTTAAGCAAGAGTGCTTTAGCTAGCGCCGCACGGCCCTTCACAACGGTGTGAAAAAGGCGGACCGTGACATTTGGTATCAGAGCCAAGTCGGTGACACTTGGTGAGAGCCCAAGGTTGAGTTACTACGTGAATTCGATTGCCTTCGTTGTTGGGTTTGGAAAGCTTTGGTAAGTGACCATGGCACCAAACAATGCTAAGAGGATCAGCGTGCTGGAAGCACAGGTTGAGGAAACAACCAACACTATGGCCGCGGAGGTGGCCCAGATGAGAGAACTTGTTGATGAAGTGAGGGGATCACAAAAACATTAAACAGGTTTGATAGGCGACATGTCAGAGGACTTTCGCCACACTGTGGAAACTTTGCAAGCCCGAATGGCAGATCTGGATGCAAAGGTAAATGTGATGGTTCTTGCTATGGGGAACTCCAACACTCCGGGAGTTAGCAAAACCAAGGTGCCAGAACCCAGGACGTATGGGGGTGCCCAAGATGCCAAGGAGTTAGAGAACTTCTTGTTTGATGTGGAGCAGTACTTTCGCATTGTGAGGATGGCCTCTGAACAGGCAAAGGTGGATACTGTGACCATGTACTTGGTTGGTGATGCCAAACTGTGGTGGCGTACCAAGTACAGAGAAATTGAAAATGGAAACTGTGTGATTGATAGTTGGGCAGACTTGAGGAGAGAGCTCAAGGCCCAATTCTTTCCTGAGAACGTTGAGTATAATGCAAGGAGAAAACTGAGAGATCTCAAGCATACGGGGTCAATCAGTGAATATGTAAAACAATTTTCTGCTTTAATGTTGGATATTCGGGATATGTCGGAGAAGGACAAGTTGTTCTATTTTCTTGAGGGGATGAAACCATGGGCAAGAACTGAACTTCATAGAAAAATGGGTTCAAGACTTGTCACTGCACAAGCAGCTGCAGAATGCTTGACAGACTACGCTGGTGATGAGACCGCTTCGTCCAAACGGTTTGGCGGAGAGGGAAACAGTGGAAAGTCTTTCAGGAATGGCAAACCCAAGAGTGGGGGAGCCGACCCTAAATCATCAACCTCACAGGAAGTTTCGTCGTCTCAAGGGTTCAACACACCCAATGGAAAGGGGAAGAGTAAAATTGAGTATTTCTTGTGTCGAGGTCCTCATAGGGTTTTTGAGTGCCCTCACAAAGCATCACTTAATGCCTTACAGGCTTCCATTGTTGAACAGGCAGTGGAAGACGATGGGGAAGAGGATGATGCCCCAAGGGTGGGTTCAGTGCGGTTGGTGAACGCACTGGAAAAGCAGGCAAAAACACCGAAAGTTACACGAGCAAAAGGGTTAATGTTTGTGGACTTGAGGATAACTGGAAAGAGTACTCACGCTATGGTGGATACGGGAGCTACTCATAATTTTGTTTCGCAGTTGGAAGCAGGGAGACTCAACTTATCCTTAAAGAAGGATACAGGACGCGTGAAAGCAGTTAACTCTGTAGCCCAGCCTACTCTGGGAGTAGCCAAGCAAGTGGTTATAAAGCTTAGACAGTGGGAAGGTCATGTGAATTTCACAGTTGTGCCATTGGATGACTATCCAGTTATTTTAGGAATGGAGTTCCTAATAGGGACGAGGGCAGTGCTGATGCCTTCGGCTGGTTCCCTGTGTCTGATGGGAGATCACTTGTGCATGGTGCAAGTCGTTGCAACGAAAGGAGACGACAGTAAATCCCTTTCAGCCATACAACTCAATGAAGGATTGGGTCAGGGTGAGTAGACACGTCTAACCACGGTGGTGGTAGACAAAGAAGTAGGCCAAGAGCTGGAGCCTACGACCATCCAAGCGGTGTTGGATGAGGATAAGGAGGTGTTGCCGGATAAGCTGCCTCAAAATTTGCCTTCACGACGGACTGTGGAGCAAGAGATCGAGTTGTTATCAGGAGTGAAACCACCTGCTAAAAGGCCATGTTGGATTGCGCCTAGAGAGATAGTAGAGTTGGGGAAGCAACTTGATGAAGTGGAAGCGGGATGTGTTCGCCCTTCCAAAACATCGTTGGGAGCATCGGTGTCGTTTCAGAGGAAACATGAAGAGCATCTACGGAAGGTGTTCGACAGGCTAAAGGGAAACAGTCTGGATGTGAAGAAGGAGAATTTCTCTTTCGCTCGGCGAAGCAACAAATTCCTTGGTCAAGTCGTTGAACAAGGTCGTATCCGGAGGGGTATGGAGAAGGTAAGGATAATTCAAGAACGGAAGATCCCCACAACAGTGAAGGAGTTGCGTTCCTTTCTTGGCCTTACTGGATACTATAGGAAGTTCGTTGAGGGGTATTCGCGGAGAATGACTCCAAGGACAGGACTACTGGGGAGGTATTATTGGCCACACACGCGGGATGATGTGGTTGATTATACCAAAACTTGTCTCACTTGCCAACAAGACAAGGGGGAGCGGAAGAAGTATGGTACTTTCATGGCCGCACCAAAGTATTGTTCGGCAGAGGGGACGACACAATTGTTCCTTGTGACTGCTGTGAAACATTGGGGTGTTCCCCAAGTTATTATTTGTGACCAAGATTTAATGTTCACTGACAACTTCTTGACAAAGTTTTTCAGGATATTCAGGTCACACCTTAACATCTCTTCAAGTTATCATCGATAGACAGACGAACAGATGAAGAGATTCAGAGAGCTGCTAAATGAGTACTTGTGCCATTTTGTCAATGTCAACCAGAAGAATGGCGTGCAACTACTTGATGTGGCTCTGTTCTGTGGCAACGCCCAAAGGCGCTCAACAACCAACAAGAGCCCTTTTGAGCTTGTTACAGGCCAGCTGCCACTGTTACCTCACACAGTGGGCGAGCCGTACAGACGAAAGAGTCCCCAGGTGTGCATCTTCACTAGAAAATGGAGACTGAATGCAGAGTTTGCCCAAGCCTATGTGGAGAAAGCTTCTAAGCCGATGAAGAAGTGGGCAGATAAGAGGAGAAGACCGCAGTTTCATGTCAGATGTCTCAAGTCATTCAACGCCAACACCAACAACCTAAGCAGAAGTCAGTCAAACAGCGCAGAGTTGAAGACAGTGCAACCTGACAGACATGATGTTGAAGAGATCCTTGCAGACAGAAAGTTCCTATCCTCAAGGAAGAAGCGGCAGAAGTTCCTAGTGAAGTGGAAGTGCCTTGATGATAAAGAAATCAGCTGGATTTCTACGGAAGATTTGAAGCCATTCGTGGACAAAGTTGAAGTGTACCTATCGCCAAAAGTCTACGAGGACGTCGACCGCATAAGTGGGGGAGAATGTCACGGGCTAAGCTTGTTCAGGGCATTATGCTTGCCTATGACCGCTTATCTCGTGTGTTTGGGATGAGTTTCCATCATGTAAATACTAGTGTAGGGTTATTTTCTAGTATTTATTTCATTGTAAGCCAAATAAGGCAGTATGACTCCTCGGTCACTTTGATGTTTCCTAGTGCCAGAGTGAGAATGGCCTAGAAAGCTCTTTAGGGGAGGGTGAGTGTTCATCAATCATTGTAAAACTCACTAGCAATTGTCAACGTGCTTAGCCTACTTGCCTCCCTCGCTAAGTACAACATGTCAACGGAGGATTTGTTAATGAATTACGTTTGCTTCAATATTTACTGCTTGGTTGCCACGGTTTTCATGAATTGATTATTATTTCCGCTGCTATCTGGTTGAATGTTAATGAAAGTGCTTCGTGGATGAATGTTGGTAAACGATAGGCTGGCTAGTTAAGCAAGAGTGCTTTAACTAGCGCCACACGGCCCTTCACAACGGTGTGAAAAAGGCGGACCGTGACAGGTCGGCATGGTAATAGAGCCTCTATTAAAAAAAGGTCTGGATTTCAATTCTCATTTGTTTGTTTAAATTTAAAATTTGAGCAGTCTGCAGAAGACCTCAGCTTTATCAACTCTCCAAGCCCAATACTTTTGCATGTGGAGATGTGTAGAGATAATTAAGAGCCATTCCAATGGCCTCATCTAAGAGCTTAAGTTTGGGGATGAGTAGTTCTTTGACAGAAATAAAGAGAGCTTCTATGAATATGAAGAATGAGACATCAACACCGATGCTCCAACTAGATAATGGATATAACTTTGTTTTGGGTACCCCAAAATTTCAGCAAGGCATGGGATTGATTAAAATTATCCCAAAAGCAGCTCAAGACAGGTTCAATTGTGTGTACAAATCAAAACCAATGATATCCACACAGAAAAAAAAAAAAAAGGAAAGGAAATCTTCAATGCTCCTTCCAAATGGCATCCATAGGTCCCCACGTTGCAACTCAGCAACACACAGGCATAGTGTGACATAAATGTGCAGGAGCAAAATAACAACCCATTTGAGCCAGATTGAGTCAACAATGGCCAAAGCAATTATCCAAGCCCGTCTACGGTAGAACGCTAAAATAAATGAAGGAAACCCAACAACCCCATCAAACAAAACCCTAACTTGTAACAAAGGACCAAATCTATATTCACAGGTAAAGTAGAAAAATCTGTAGAACGCGTATCAACTAAAAGAAACACCATGAGCCCCAAATGAAAAATCAAAGTCAGCAAACGTAAATTAAAAATAAAAGTTATTTCTATGACGGACTACGTCCCTGCGTGTGCGTTTTGGGGGGCGGGAGGGGGACAAGGCCGAAAAATTGGGAAATGGAAGGTGGATTGAAGGACGACAGACCTGAAATCCGCTCAGTATGTTGGAGGTCCTGCGCTCGAATCCTGAAAGCCAAGGCAGTGAAGAAGAAGAAGAAGAAGTAAAGAAGCATAACTTCAAAACCCCTCGACCTCATTCTTACCCAAAATTTGGTCGTTCAAGTGCTTGATGATTAGAGGGGATGGATCAGGGGAAGGAAATTAACAATTTCGCGTAGGCTTTGATGATTTGCTTCAGAGAGAGAGAGAGAGAGAGTGGTGTTGAAGACTGTCTTCACAAACACAATGAACCAGGGCAACCGTAGATGGGTGGCTCCGCCTCCTCTCCTACCGTCCTACAAGGGGCACAGGAACCACCCACCTGCTCGCTGTTTAACTGTTCAAGCAACAGAGACAGAGAAATTAGAAAATGGGATTCAAATTTTGGAAGGAGTCATAGAGAGAATATGGGATGAGAAATTGTAGTAGTGTCCCTCAAGTTTAGTGTAAGAGTTTTTAATTTTGAAAAAATAAAAATAAATAAATAAATAAATAAAGAGGATGAGAAATTGGATGAAAATAAAATTAGATAAAAATTTTAGATCATGCAATTAATATAGACATTACATTTGATTCACAAAATTTTTATTTTTAGGAGTAAGGTGGTTAAGTTAGAATAATTTAATAGTTGAAAAAAAAATTAGTATCTTAAAATAGATAATGATACAAAAGGTTTTTGTGAACCATTAAAGGGAATGAAAGATTCGTAAAAAATGATAAGAAATTATTCTTTCACATAAAATTAGAGATCTATCAATCGCAAAATTCATATTAACACTTTGATTCACACATACATGTGGATGTAGGTTTACCATCACTTTAGTGGACATGAATATTAATACAAGATCTTTAATTGATGGATTTCAAATCCTCGTTCTTTGCACTTCTTTCAAAAGAAGAATAGGCAAAAAAGAATAGCTATTTTCAAATTTTATGATGAAACTATCAATTCATTTTCTCTTTCCATGTTGGATGAAATAATTGAATAAATTTCAATTTCAATGTTAGACTCTTTTGTCAACAGGTTAAAACTTAAAAAGTAATCTATTTCTTAATTAATTATGAGTTTTTGCTAACATGAATAATTTGGGAGAAACCAAAGTTTAACGATAAAAGTTATGAAAACTCCCCAAATTTTAAAATATTGAACGTTATTCTAAATAAATTATTATAAAAATATATTTTTTTTTAAAATCTCAAGCAAAAAATAAAATTATCAAGAACAAATCTTAAAGTCTTCAATAAGAACAAAAATACAAAAAATATAAAAATTTTAAAAAAAATTATCAACAAGATATCGTAACAAAAAACAACACTATAAGACATGTCTTGGATTTTTCACACATAAAATCTATGGGTTTACTGTTCATTTTAAACTGAAATTTATGGTCATTTGAAAAGAACCTTGATAATTTCACAAATCAAAGATGAAAAAAATCTTAAGTTATATCACCACCTATAAGTTTGTCGACTTAGTCCAACACGATGTTGGTTATGCGATCAATTCTCTATTAGCTTTTTAAGTACATCTTGAGTTTTTGTGTAACAACCCAAAAAAAAAATATATATATATATATATATATATATATATGTAAGTGTGATTCAAAAAAAAATATTAATCAATTAATTAATTAAATAAACAAATAAAATGAAGAGTAAAAAAAAAAAAAAAAAGACTAATTGGGGCCCCCAATTTTTTTTTTAATCTAATAATGTTAACATTATTTATGATGTTCTCTTCCCATACATTGACTTTCCCAATATCAAGTAAATGAAATTTTATTTTGAAATATAAAGTAAATGCAATTTTATTTCTTTCTTTTTCAAATCTCAATGTCTTAGACATCTATTATGTCTTTAACTCTCTATTACTCTCATCTCTTTCTCTCTGCCTCTCCATCTCTCACACTCTCTCTCACTCTTATCTCTCGGTCTCTCTGTGATTTTTGTTTCGACTCTTGTGTTCATTATCTTCGGGCCTCCGACTCTCTGTAATTTTCTTCAACCCTAATTTTGATTTCAATGTTTGTGCATAATTTTTCTATTGTTCTCATTCTAGATTTTTTTTTTCTATTTTTTATTAGATTTTGGAAGCTTTGAGGTTAGAATGTTGTATCCGGTAAGAATTTGATATCTCTAAAACTTCGCTCGCCGATCGATTCGCAATAATAATAATAATAATAATAATAATAATAATAATAATAATAATAATTAGGTTATGTTGTTTCAATATATTGTTTTTATAGATTTATTAAATTTAATTTATTTGTTTACATAATTTGTCAATTTACATAATAATAATAATAATAATAATAATAATAATCAGGTTATATTGTTTGAAAATCTTGAATATAAAACTTAAATTAGTGATTTTGCATCTCAAAAAGTTAGAAAAATTAATTTTAAATAAAAAAATGAAACAAAATATTAAAGCCCCTAATTAAATCATTCGCCTAGAGCCCCATATTATGAAGGGTCGGCCCTGCTCACGCCACTCCTCTCTCTCTACTCATTTTCTCGGTAAATATTCGGCTGATCAAAAAACAAAAAATACTGCTAGGTTCCATTCTCCGTCATCGTCAATTTAACCGAAATGGATTTTTTGTGGAAGCGTTGTAGACACCACTCCTGAAGTAAGATAAATCCACTCTTTCTCCTCAATTTCTCTCAAATCTTCAGCCTAACTGACGATTTGAAACCACCACGTGGTTCTAGTAGCATTTCTTTACAAGTCTAGTGGAGTAAATTTTCAAATTGGGATTTCACGCACCACTCCAAAGTTAGGGTAAGATTATGAGAATTAAGCAAATTTGTAGTTTTGGGGAATTTAATTATTTATTTGAAGTTTATGAGTTCAGGAAATGTGGAAAAGAATGATATTTTATTTAGGGTGGTATTGATAAACTAGTGTTCATGAATTTAGGGTTTAGGTGAGCGTCGCATATATAATTTCGGGGTCCCTGTAGGCGTAGTTTTTGGAAACCAGATAAGGGGAATAGACTAAGCCAGTAATTTTGTGAATTTATCGGTTAAAATAGAAAAATAATAAGTGTAAGTTTATGTTTATTATGCGAATTTTAGAAAAGCCAACCGATTGAACTGTGATTTTGAGCATAGGGTTGTATTATTAGTTATTATTTGTGAAGATGGAATGATGAAAGTAATGAATTTTCTAGATAATTGTGGATATAATTAAATGTGCATTTTTAGTAATGTGAATGATGAATGTGGATTGACGTATTTTTAGTAAATGTATAAATATATGTATTATTCTAAATCGTGTGACATGAGTAAAAAGAATATATTGCAATGAATTGTGATATATATATATATATATATATATATATTTATGAGATGTTGGAAATACTGAAATGCGTTGAGAATATATATTGCGTGTGATTGTTGAATCAGAGTTGAATGTGAATGTTAAATTGCAAGTTATGGTTTAAGAATTCCGGTGGATTGTGGTTTCGTGTTATGCACAATACTGTTATGCGTGATTTCTAAAGAGTTAGTACACCCACATGTCTCGTGGAGAGTGTGGAGACGGGATGGTCAATTATGCTATGTAGCGTAGAGTTCCCCCTAGAGTCCAGACCAGTGTGGGAAAGTCAATCTAACTTACAGACTAAAGAAGTTATTTTTTTTATTTAACTTTGGTGGGTCAACTAGGGTTTAAGCCCAGCCTTCGGACCGTACAACCCGTCATGGGGGGAAGCATGACAATGTGTTATCCATCTGGTAGTGAATTCTAAATACATAATTGTTAATCTAACCAGTGAATAAAATGAGAACAGAATATATGAATGCAGATGGGAATACAGAGAAAGTGAAATTTGAATGTGAAATGTGAAAGTGAGATTTATGTGATGCGAAATACTGAGAAGTGTGAAAACTGAGAACTTGAAAAGATGAATAATACAAAGATAACAAATACAGAGTAAAGTAATAAATGTATTATATATTGTAGTATTATATGTATTTGGGGCGAAGTATACTCTCCGCCCTAGGGCTTGCTGAGAAAGGTGTGTAACGCCCCGAACCCTTAAACCCGGGTCCGGCGCATTATACCAGATAAAATCCTTGATAATCCATAATTAACATAACATACGCAGCGGAAAACATAAACAAAATCTCCATATAACACAATACCAGAGTTTACTAATTTCTATCTATAATCCAAAGTATCCATCCAACACCTGCATTACCATATATACATACATCTCCAAAAGCATTTCAGTATTTTCACAACCATCATGTTCTCAACAGGATTAAAACATAAAAACTTAAAACATAAATATTTACATTCCCCCAAAGTGTTTTGAAAATATACCCTTTCTCTTTAAGTCCCTCAAAATGCTAAATACCCTCGAGCTCCCTAAGCTCGACCTTGAGGATGTCCTAAAAAAGAAATAATCATATTTGGGTGAGACGCATCTCAGTAAGGGAAGAAATATACATATTAAAACAGCGTGTGGCCAACATGAGATAGATAGATATCATTTTTATTTCATTTGCAAATCATCATATAACATTGAAATCATTTTTTGAACATAAACAATCACATGCAAATATTTAACCCATGAGATTACCCAAGGATAGGGGTGATTACCCGCCCATACAAGTAGCACCTCTCTGCTCTGATACTTAGGTAACCCTAAGGTTACAATTAAAACATATCAGAGGACTCACCTTACTCAGTAAGCCGTCAAGTGGTAGATTAATCTCGTACTCACACAGTTCAACAATAGTTTACCGACAAAGGCTCTAAGGATAGGGAATCGTACCCGCCCATACAAGTAGGTTCCCTCTGCTTTAGTGTGTTATGCAGCAACCGCCACATCTGAAGCTACTAGTGCACTCGCCTTACTCAGCAAGCCCTCAGGAGAAGAGTATGCCTCGCCCAATCGTAACATGTTCTACGTACATACATACTTTTATTATCATAATACATCATTCTGTTCTGTCATTATACATTCATGCACATTCATTCCTGTTCATAACTTAACTTTACATTTTGTTTCACTTTAAGTGACTCTTTCCCATTTACATCATTTACCTTTGTCATTTCATTTCATTGTCATTTCATCGTCATTTCATCGTCATTTCATTGCATAACATTTCATTTCATTACTTCGTACCACAGCTGGTCTTTAGCCATTATCAGTTAGTTTATGTAGAAACGTGCTAAATCTGCTAACACAGCTCCTTTTAGCTGTCATCAATTAGTCTACACAGAAGTGTGCTAGATCTGCTAACATGGCTATCTTTCAGTTGTCTTACATTTATATGGTTGCATTTAACATACACAGGCAACATTGTCCATATCATATTTTATTCTCATTGTTTTACTTACTTAGCCTGCATCTCATACATTTAACATATAATTTGCACAGATTCTCATGCCACACAATTAGCAGTAAAATTTATACATATTTCTCATAAAATAAGCCAACCCACATTTAACATTTATATGCTCAAAATACACTTCATTTCTTACATAATTCCTTAGAAAATTCATTTCACTTTTGTTTGTTTACTTTCACACATACATAACTATATCGACAATCCTAGGCTCAGAAAACATAAATTTTATGGCTGGCATTTTAAACCCATATAAATATATATATACATAAATAACACATGTTCATTTTTAATTCATGAAAAACTTGATTTAATATATAAATTTCTCCCTTACCTTGTTTCTTGAACTACACCGACAGGGACTCTGAAAAAATACCTGCGGTGCTCACTCAGATCCTAAATCAAAAATTCTAATCACATGTAATTAATCTCGAATAAAATATTATTTTAATATTTTCTAGGCTCATAAATTCTAAATAAATAAATATATCCTTAAATATAACCAAATTACCAAATTTCCCAAATTAATTAATTCATTTCCCCAAAATACAACCCATCTAGCCTTCCTAGGCTCCACACACCTCAAATTAACATTTAAACTAATATTTAATACTCCCACTTAATTTTCTAAATTATGCCTGCGGAGCCCAAAATTACACTCGCGGCGCTTACCCGAGCCCTGATTCAAAAACCCTAATTACATTTAAATTATTTCTAAATAACGTACTATTTAAATATTTTCTAGGGTCATAATTTTTAATTTACAGTTATACCCGCATATTTAATTAATTTGCCAAAATTTTCAAATCCCACTCTCGCTTTGAACTAGGGCCTAGAAAATCCCAATTGAAAAATTACATACGTCAAAATGACGACGATGACGACTAGGACCATGTGGTGGTACCCGTTCGCCGATTTAACAGCAGATTTAAAGTAAAAATGAGAAAATAGGGAAAAATTACCTTTCCCTAGGAGCAGTGCCTAAGTCGTTCCCACGACCAATCTACTCTAGTAAAAATGTCGGCAGCGAAACCAGGAATCCAACGACACCTTTTGTTTCCCAATCCGCTGCAAATTTACCAAAAAATTGAGAGAGACAGAGACGGAGACGGAGGTGGCTGCGGCTGGCGCAGGAATTTTGCAGAGGGTGGGGGAGCGTGCTGCTTCTGATTTCTTCTTCTTTCTTCTTCTTTCTTTCTTCTCTTCTTATCTTCTTATCTTCAGATTACTTTATATATATATATATATATATATATATATATATCTTATTTTAATTATTATTATTTTTTAAATCCAATGTAATAATATTTAATTTAACAACTAATAATTTAGTTACTTAATTTAATTTAATTTCTTTCTTCTTTTTTTTTAATTTTTTTTCCCACTTCATTCCTTTTATTTATTTATTTTTTCTAAATTATTTTAATCCTTTTAAATTTTCGGGTCTTTACAAGGTGAGTGCCCTGATTAATATCAAATGTAGTTATATTGGGCTGCATAACATATTAGGGCAGAGGGAAGCTACTTGTATGGGTGAGTAATCTTCCATATTCTCGGAAACTTTTGCTTGTAAACATTTGTGCGAATGTGTGTGAATACAAGATAAACTATCCACTTCAGAACTTACCGAGTAAGGTAAGTACCCTGATATGCTTCAGTTGTAGCCATACCCGGTTGCATAAGGTATCAGAGCAGAGGGGTGCTACTTGTATAGGCGGGTAATCCCCTCAATCCTTGGGAAACTCTCCTTAATAAAATACGTTGCATGTGTGCGAGTAGGGACAAAGAATGATTTCATAATTGTGGATTAATTTGTAAATGATGATTATATTTTGTACACAAACCTCATGATAGCCACACACTGGTATTAATATATTCCATCTTACTGAGATGTGTCTCATCCGTTATACAATTCATCTTTTTCAGGACGTTGGCGTGATCGAGCTTAGCGAACTTGGGGTTGGGTTTGTTGGCATAATATTTTTGTGAGAGGGTACAAATTTTGGTTGTATTTTTGGTTTATATTTTTTTAGTTTTCTAAGATATATATATATATATATATATATATATATGGATATTGGATGTTGGCAAATACTATTTTGGGATGTTTATATAGTATTCTAGTACATTATTAAGGATGTTTATTTATTTTTTCCGCTGTGTGATTGAGGTTATGGTACTAAACACAGGTGATTGGATCACATCACACCCAAAGCCCCACTTGATGGGTTCAGGGCGTAATAGAGTGGTATCAGAGCTTTAGGTTGTTAGGTTCTGTAGACTCTAGGATGGATTAATACCAGAGTATAGGATCGAGTTAGGATGAGGATAGGAATGGGTAGATTAAGATACTGTTAGGAATTCTAAATTATTTTTCGTAGCTTAAAGGCAGAAAGAAATCCCTTGACGGACTTCTGTGATTTTCTGATTCAGTCGTGAGTTTTAGAAAACCATGGTAAATCCATCGATGATGATGTTTCTGAGCACTGACTCCGATTTTTAACGTTTATTGATTTTCCTGTTTAATATTTGTATCCTGACTAGTGCGAACATTGCCCATGGCACAGGAGCAGGTAATAAATTTATATTATGAGATAAGCAATAGTTATTTCCAGTTTTAGATTAATGTAGTTAATTATAGTTATAAAGTATATTGGAATATATGGTATGAGGTGGTTCGTTAATAATAGAATCTAAATAGAATTATCAATTCACAAATTTCGAGGATGAAATTTTTTTAAGTAGGGGAAAGTGTGACAGCCCCAAAAAAAATAATATGTGAGTGAGTATGATTCAAAAGAAAATATTAATCAATTAATTAATTAAATAAACAAATAAAAGGAATAGTAAAAAAAAACTAATTGGAATAAAGATATATATATATATATATATATATATGTGATGACCCAAAAATATATATATGATTGAAGCACAATAATAATAAAATAAAATAAATGGTCATTAAGTTAATATCAATACAAAAGTGTTTTTCTGTAAGATCATTGATTCCATGTTTGATGCCTAAGAAAGACCTTGTCTTAGCGAGTGCTTAGAGACCATTGCGGCTCAGTTGCTCCCTCGAGATCGGCCTGGTCAAAATGGAATTTCATAGGATAAACAGGATAGACACTGTTTGTACACGTAAATAAGTACATATACATAAAATAGTGTTTTGATAGACATAATTTGTAGAAATACATAGTAAGATAATAATAATATAGGTACCATATGTGGGGCCCCAAGACTATGTAGAGCCCACATGAGTCTCGAAGTTGTGTGGGATTCACATGAGTTCCGGAGTTATGTAGGGCTCATAAAATCGTATAAGGACTATTGGAGTTACATAGGACCCACTTTGTAATGACCCGAAAAATAATGATATTTAAATATAAAAGAGAGAGGGAAATGGAAGCAGAAACGGAAGGAGGCAACAAAGCGTTCATCGACGACATTGCATTTTGAATGGAATAACCCGAAACTCTTACAAAGTGCCTCGTCGACGAACACAGGAAATTCGTCGAAGAGAGCATAAGGGACCTCGTCAACGAGAAAATACCTAGAGAGGTTTTGGGGCAGCCTGAAATTCGTCGACGAGGGAGGGAGTTCATCGACGAAATTCCTTAAAAACTCATCGATGAGATGACGTGTCTCGTCGACGAACCCAGGGCTATAAATTGCCAAAACCAGAATTTTTAGCAGAATTTTGGCGCAAGAAACCTCCATTTTCTCTCTCTACGCCCCTCTCCCCTTCTCTCTTCGATTCCGGCTCGGTTTCTCGCTGGATTAAAGATCTGAGGCCACCACGACGCTCCTTACGAAGTTCTCTGCAAGTCTGTCGGAGCCAATCGTGGGGGAAGTCGGTTTGAAAATCATCCCAAATTCAGGATAAGGCATTTTATTCAGATTATACCTTTCTCGTAGTTATAAGAGATGTTGTAGGTAAGAAAATACTGATATTTTGTTCTGGGGGAATTGATTTTCAGGGTGTTGAGTGGAGAACTCTGCAGGTATAGGGCCATAACTTAGTAGGGGCTTTTCAGAGTTAAGGTAAGGGAAATATGCTATGCTAGGAATTGCTATCATGTTAACAGAGATTTTACACATATGTATATACCAGCTTATTACCTAGTTTTACAGTATATGAGTTTTAAATGCTTGTGTGGCCTGAGTGGATATTTATGTGATGAAGAACTTATATAGTTTTTACAGTATATCATACTATACTGAATACACAGATATAGACAGTATATACAGTTTATATAGTTTTTCCAATATATGGAGTTATGCAGAATATCTAATATAGTTATATATTCACAGAGATATTACAGAAAGATATGCATGCATATATAGCTTTTATACGAATAGTTTCATAAAACATATATTTATACACACACACACATATACATGTATACAGTTTTACTTAGATCGGTATATATATTACAGTTTTATACAGAACAATATATATAGTGTTTATAGTATGTCATGTTTCCTTTTACCATAACATATAGAGTATATGGACAGAGAATACAGATAGATATACAGAGATAGCATCAAGATGCTATAGATACAGTATACAGAGATTACTGTATTTATAGTACAAAAAGATAGTGTTATGGTAATTTTGGAAATATGATGAAAACAGTAAAAGAGTATATATGTATATATATATATATAGTATCATATCCTTGAGGAAAGATTACAGACAGATACAGATAAAGAATACAGAGCACGGTAATGTTGCTAGATACAGATAGAGTGCAACCACATATGTAATGACCCGAAGAATAATGGTATTTAATTAATAAAGAAAGGAAAATAGAAATCGGAAACAGAAGGAGGCAGTCGACTTCATCGACGAACGCGAATTAAGCCGAGAGAAATTTTCAGGACCTCGTCGACGAACACAGGGGATTCGTCGACGAGGGTATAAGAGGACCTCGTTGACGAACACAGGAGATTTGTCGACGAGGGTATAAGAGGACCTCGTCGATGAACATAGGGGATTCGTCGAAGAGGAAATATCAAGAGAGGTTTGAGCTGACTGAATTTCGTAGACCAGGACTGAATTTCTTCGATGAAATTAATGAAGGATTCGTCGACAAATGACGTGGCTCGTCGACGAATCCAGGTCTATAAATACAAAAAATCTGGATTTTAACTTTCCAATTAAGAAATCTCTCTCCTCTCTCTCTCCCCTTCAGTTCTCTCTCTCTCTCTTTCTTCAATTTCACACCAAATTTACGTCGGATCGAAAATCCGAAGTCACCACGATGCTCCTTGGGAAGTTCTCTCCAAATCTGTCGGAGCGGATCGTTGGTGAAAGCAAGTTGGAAATCATCCCTAAGTTAAGGTAAGACTTTCTACTCAATATTTGGATTTTTGACAGTTGTAGAAAGTGTTATACGCTTAGAAATACTGAACTTTAGTTCTAGGGAATATTGTTTCCAGGGTGTTGAGTTGAGAACCCTGCGAGTGCGGGGCAGATTTTCTTAGGGGCTTTTCAGAGATCAGGTAAGGGGATAAACTAAGCTAGTTCTTTTTTAGAATATATATATATAGCATTTGATTTCAGGAAAGTAAATATATTCATATATATATGATTTATATTTAAGAAAATACTATTGGAAATGATGGTATGTTGAATATGCAGAAAATTTGTTAGTGTGGCATGAGTATAAAATGTTATGAAATACTGTATTCTGGAAATGTGATTATGACACGTATTTTTATGATAAAAAATTAGCATACGGGCCGAGATATATATATATATATATATATTGCCGGCGTACGGGCCGTGTTATGGATGTGACTTGCCCGCGTACGAACTGTGCTATGATATGATTTTCCGGCGTACGAGCCGAGCTATGGATGTGATTTGCCAGCATACAGGTTGTGCTATGATTTGCCGGCGTACAGGTTAAGCTATGATAAAATGTGTAATACCGACGTAAGGGCCGATGATTTTCATGATATACGTATAAATGTAAAATGACCTGATTGATTTGATAATTAATGATATAAGATATCCATGTATCATAGTTTCAGTATATGTTATATGATATCATAACTTAGTTGGCTTGGTCTAGGCTAGTACTTGCACGATACCGTTGCTATGTGTCTATGGTCTTCGTGATCATGATATTTGTGTTAACACCGCTGTACGGAGTGGTGTGAGATTGGATGATCGATGTGGCTTTTAAGAAGTGTGTGAGCGCCCCTACTGTACAGACCAACTCAGGCAGACCCATCAGACTTACAGAATGTACTTTTGACTTAGCAGTGGTCGGCCAACCATTGTCAGGTCCTGCCTTCGGGCCACACAACCCAGTCATGTGGGGGTAATACATGACAACAGTCAACTAACCTACCAGGAATGTTTTATTATTATTATTATTATATGAGATGAGATATGTTTATGAAAATGCAGTATGTTCTGCCATGTTTTGATGATATATATATGTTTTCCCAGATTTGACAAAACAGTTACTGAATATGTCCTGTATGATATATGTATAACATAGAATACTCATGTTGTCACACACTGTTATTAGTTTATTTCTCTTATTTAGAGGTGTCTCACCCCAAATTTTATAAACTTTTCAGGAGTCCTAGATAGAAGAGCGGGAAAAGCCCCGCTGATCTAATGCTATTTGTCTGCCCCTTTTGAAGGGTAAGTTTTTGTAGGGATAGTTAGATTTTGTGGGAAATGTCCCTAGATCTTATTTTTGGGGATGTATATATGGAAATACAATGGATATAGTGACTCTTGTAATTATAGTAATGTAATGGATGTTTTCGTATTCATAATATTGTGATTGTATGTTTCTTGCTGCTTAGGCTTCCGTATTGTGTTCTGATGTATCCCTAGTACCCATGGGTCTAGGTGGATTATGATTTGCTGAGCTAAAATATGTGATATTGATTTTATTATAAATAAAAAAAAAATTTATGTGGAAATTAAGCAGGTCGCCACAACATATCTCAGATAGTGTGTGGGTACCGTCGACCGTGCTTGGAGAGTATGCAGTTTCCCAATTTGCTGGGTGGAGGGGACCGATTTGACGAGGTAGTAGCCAGTCCTGACCCTAGGAGTGGATGCAGTTTGGTCGGGTTGAGGTAGTGTAGAGTATATTGACTTATATGGAGGGCCGACCAGATTAAGTCCCACCTATAGGCCGCACAACCCTGTCATGAGGTGTCAAATCATGACATACATAATTCCAGGGGTAAATCACAGTTATATATATGTATACAGTTTTATAGTATACGATGGGTATAGTATGATATTAGCAGTATGAAGAGTAGAAAACACAGATGATACAATTATATTTTAAATTGTGAAAAGAAGGATATGCTTTATAGATTTACTATTGTATTACAGTTCAGTTGTTATTTAAATAGTATTCCTAACTTAGTTGCCACACACTAGTAATAACATATTTCCACTTACTGAGCGTTGACTCACATCATGACTTTAACATTTTACAGGTTAGCCAGCTGGGCGAGCAGATCAAGCTCGTGGATAGAGAGTATTTTGATTACCTTAGTTATAGGTAAGTTTTTGATAGAGTTTTGTATTTTTGGGGTAGATGATGCTGGAGGGATTTGTTTTGTATGACTATGGTCGATATTTATTGGATTCTGGCATTGTATAATATATATATATATATATATATATATACAAATGGTTATATGATTTGTGTTTCCGCGGCTTAGGTATGGATGTAGATGAACATATATATAAAAAAAATGGTAAGAATTTTGAGGATGTTACATTTTTGGTATCAGAGCCTAGGTTGTTAGGTTATGTAGACTTTAGAGTGCAGCAGGAAACAATACCAGAATATAGGAAAAGATTTTGAGGTTTTGTTTAGTGATCTAATACAGGATTTCGTGGTAGTTTCTATGTTTTTCCTGGGTTGACGACTTTAGGAAAGTCATAGCAACTATCGACGAGTTATGTATTTAGGTTATGGAATGTGATTTGGGGTTCGGATAAGGAATGATGGTTAATAGAGAATTTGGAGTTTTAGTTGAATGAGTTGGGTCTGTAAAGAAATAGAATTCTGAAACGGTGTTTTATGTGTTTGTAGGATAGACCCAGGAGGCAATAGCGCTCACGCTAGTGGGGATGATGGTGTTGGTCCTTCTGGCACAGTAGACGGGGATTCAGATGTTGTGCTACGTAGTGTGGCTCAACAAGTTATGGTTGAGATAGCGCGAAGTTCTAAAGAGCAGGGAGGTCCATCTCTAGTTCAGGGATGCACCATAGAGAAATTTATGAAGATGAATCCGCCAGTTTTTTCTAGAGTGACTGATCCTACAGTTGCAGAGAACTGGGTATAGGAGGTAGAGAAGATTCTGACTGTACTTCATTGCACTGATGAGCAGAGAGTTTTATATGCTACGTATAGCCTAGCGGGGGAGGCCGAGAGATGGTGGGCAGCCACCAGGTTGTTGGAGGAGCAGAAGGCTATACCCGTGTCGATGACCTAGACTCGTTTCACGGACGTGTTCTTTGATAGATATTACCCTGCCTCAGTCAGAGAGGCTCGAGTACAGGAGTTTCTCAGCCTGTCCTAGGGATCATTGACTGTCCAGTAGTATGCGGTGAGATTTATTGAGCTCTCGCGTTTCTACCCATATATTGTCCTCGATAAAGTGAAGAAGGCCAAAATGTTCGAGAGGAACCTGAGGCGAGACATTTACAGGCAGGTGGTGGTACTGAGGATCCTAGATTTTGTAGAATTGGTAGACAGGGCCACTTTAGGAGAGCAGAGTTTATCTAGGGAGACAGAGACACAGAGTCAGAGGAAGAGGACTACGCCCTCTAGTTTTCAGGCGGGTCCTAGCTGAGGCCCTTGGAGAGGAGGTAGATCTGGCAGAGGCCAGAGACAGATGGTAAAGCACAAGGGATTTCAGGGCGGACAGTGTCCTGCCATTTGTCCTAGATGCGGATGGAGACATCTTGGTGAGTACCGACTGGGGGAGAATGTTTGTTATCGCTGTGGGAGGCCAGGTCATATGGCTCCATCATGTCAAATGCCATTGAATTATGCACAGGCTCCCAGACCGTTTCGAGGTGGATATCAGGTGCCCCGCGGTGGTCAGCATAGAAACACTGCGCCGGCGAGGGTCTACGCATTGACACCAGGAGACGCTGAGACGGCTGGAGACGTGGTCACAGGTACCCTTACTGCTTTACCATATAAAATTGTTGTTTTGTTTGATACAGGTGCCACCCACTCTTTTATATCGGCGGGGTATGTCAGAATAACTGGCGTAGAGACTCAGCTACTAGATGTAGAATTATCTATGGGTTCGCCGATGGGATCAGTGGTAAAATGCAGAAAGGTGTTGCCAAATTTTCCAGTAAGTATTCAAGAGAGAGTGTTGTTAGCCGATCTTGTAGTCCTAGATATGCAAGGGTTTGATGTGATACTGGGCATGGATTAGCTAGCAACTAATCACGCAAGTATTGATTATCATCCGAAGGAAGTAATTTTTAGACCCCCAGGCAAGTCAGAATTTAGATTCGCGGGTTCACGTGTATGTGCCTCACCACAGTTAGTGTCGGCTATTCAGGTGAGGAGATTGTTACAGGATGGTTGCCAGGGGTATGTCGCATACATAAAAGAATTGCCAAAAGAAGAATTGGGACATGCTGATATACCAGTAGTGAGGGAATTCCCAGATGTATTTTCAAAAGAATTGCCTGGTTTGTCACCAGATCATGAGATTGAGTTCACTATAGACTTGTTGCTGGGATCTGCACCAATATTGAAAACACCGTATGGCCCCAGTAGAGTTAAAAGAATTGAAAGAACAGTTACAGGAATTGTTGGATAAAGGTTTCATCAGGCCCAGTGTGTCGCCTTGGGGTGCGCCAGTTTTGTTCGTGAAAAAGAAAGATGGAACCATGAGATTATGCATCGATTATAGGGAGATAAACAAACTGACAGTCAAGAATAAATATCCTCTCCCTAGGATCGATGATTTATTTGATTAGCTCCAGGGGACCCAGGTTTACTCTAAAATTGATCTACGGTCAGGCTACCATTAGGTGAAAGTTAAAGCAGAAGATATTTTAAAGACTGCATTTCGTACCAGTTATGGACATTACGAGTTCTTAGTGATGCCATTCGGGTTGACTAATGCACCAACAGTATTTATGGTTCTAATGAATCGGGTATTTTATCAGTATTTGGACCAGTTTGTGGTTGTGTTTATTGATGATATACTGGTCTACTCGAGGAGTTTTGAGGAGCATGAGCATCATTTGAGGCTGGTGTTACAGATATTGAGAGAAAGGAAATTATATGCAAAATTTAAGAAGTGTGAGTTTTTGTTAAAACATGTCACATTTCTCGGTCATGTGATCTTAGAAGCAAGTGTACTAGTTGATCCAAGTAAAATAGAGGCAGTGGTGAGTTGGGAAAGGGCGGGAAATGTTCAGGAAGTCAGGAGTTTTCTGGGATTAGCAAGTTATTACCGGTGTTTTGTGGATGGTTTCTCCAGGCTATCAGGTCCATTAACACGACTTACGAGGAAAAATGTAAAATTTGAATGGACTGATGACTGTGAGCAGAGTTTTCAAGAGTTAAAGCAGCGGTTAGTTTCAGCTCCAGTACTGGTTATTCCTTCAAGGGAGGATGGGTTCGTATTATACAGTGATGCCTCTTTGAAAGGTCATGGATGCGTGTTGATGCAGTATGGCAGGGTTATTGCATATGCGTCCAGACAGCTTAAAGAATATGAGAAGAATTATCTTGTCCATGATTTAGAGCTTGATGCGGTGGTGTATGCTCTTAAGATTTGGAGACATTACCTATATGGTGGAAAGTGTGAGATTTTCACAGATTACAAGAACCTAAAATATTTCTTTACCTAGAAAGAGTTGAATATGGGGCAAAGAAGATGGCTAGAGCTTATTAAAAACTATGATTGCACAATTAGTTATCACCCAGGAAAAGCGAATATAGTGGCAGATGCTTTGAGTAGGAAATCAGGGGAACCCATATTGGAAGCCATGGAGATTCCACATTCAATTTTAATGGATTTGGACAAGCTCAGTTTAGAGTTAATAAAGGAGGGTCCACAGGCGGTCATTGCTAGTCTAGTGGTTTAGCCTATGCTTTACAAGAGGACTAAAGCAGCTCAGGGTGATGATGCGGAGTTGGCAGAGGTGATGGCTAGGGTGCGGGATGGTCAGGGAGAGGAATTCAACATATCAGATGACGGAGCCTTGCAATTCCATACTAGGCTTTGTGTTCCTGCAAATATTGAGATCAGGAGAACTATACTGGAGGAGGCTCACAGATCCCTATACACGGTTCATCCCGTTAGTACTAAAATGTACAGGGACCTGCGATAGTATTTCTGGTGGAGTGGAATGAAGAGGGAGATAGTCGAGTTTGTTCAGCAATGCTTGACGTGTCAACAGGTTAAAGTTGAGCACCAAAGACCGGCAGGACAGTTGTAGCCACTGTTCATTCCAAAATGGAAATGGGACCATGTTTCGATGGACTTCGTTACGGGGCTACCACTAGTATGACAGGGACTGAATGCGATATGGGTGGTCGTAGATCATCTGACGAAAACCGCCCATTTCATCCCTATTAAAATTGGTTATTCCATGGACAGACTGGCAGAGATATATGTTCAGGAGATAGTTCGTGTTCATGAAGTACCAATATTCATAGTCTCGGACCGAGATCCTTGATTTACTTCACGATTTTGAAAAAGTTTTCAGGAGGCTATAGGTACGCAGTTAGCTTTTAGCACTGTTTTTCATCCCCAGACAGATGGTCAGACTGAGAGGACGATTCAGACACTAGAGAAAACGCTTCGTGCTTGTGTGCTTGATTTTGGAGGCAGTTGGATTCCGTTTATGTCGTTAGTTGAATTTGCTTATAATAACAACTATGGGGCTAGTATCGGCATGGCTCCATACGAGGCATTGTATGGTAGGAGATGTCATTCTCCTCTCTTTTGGGACGAGGTAGGTGAAAGGCAAGTTTTGGGTTCAGAGATAGTACAGCAAGCTTGTGACAAGGTCTGACTAATTAAAGAAAGAATTAGTACAGCACAAAGTCGGCAGAAAAGCTACGCAAATACTCGCTGCCGAGAGTTAGAATTTGATGTGGGAGATCGAGTATTTTTGAAGATAGCTCATCTGAAAGGAGTTATGAGGTTTGGAAAGAAGGGCAAGTTGAGCCCTAGGTATATTGGTCATTTTGAGATACTGGAGAGAATAGGGTCAATTGCCTATAGGCTAGCTTTGCCGCTAGCTTGGGCTCGAATTTATGACATGTTTCATGTAGCCATGTTAAGGAAATACGTCCCAGACTCATCCCATGTCATCAGTTATGCAGAGATAAAGCTGAAGGATTCATTAGTTTATGAAGAAACACCAGTACAGATTTTAGACAGAAAGACACAAGTACTGTGCACCAAATAAATTCAATTAGTAAAAGTTTTATGGAAGAATCACGCTATAAAGGAAGCTTCTTGGGAACTCGAGGAGTATATCAGACAAAGATACCCGCAGTTGTTCCAAGAGGTATAGAGGTATCGAGGTAAAGTATAATAGTTAGATAAGTTTCTTTTGCAGGTACATGTATTGATTTTAGTTAATTGATAGTTTTTAGTTTTATATGTGTAATTTTCCAGAACATAAATGTAACCATGGTATTTCTCTGCCACAAGTGAGGGCAGGAAATAAAATAAGTAGACCCTTTTTCCTTTACGGAATGATGGAGTGTATAGATGGACATACAGATAGTAAATTTCGAGGACGAAATTTTATAAGGAGGGGAAAATGTAACGACCCGAAAAATGATGATATTTAAATATTAAAGAGAGAGGGAAATGAAAGCAGAAACGGAAGGAGGCAACAACCTTCATCGACAAACGCTTCGCGTTCGTCAACGACATTGCATTTTGAATGGAATAACCTAAAACTCTTACACAACGCCTCGTCGACGAACACAAGGAATTCATCGACGAGCGCATAAGGGTGTTGAGTGGAGAACTTTGCGGGTATAGGGTTAGAATTTAGTAGAGGCTTTTCAGAGTTAAGGTAAGGGAAATATGCTATACTAGGAATTGTTATCATGTTAACAAAGATTTTACACATATGTATATACCAGCTTATTACCTAGTTTTACAGAATATGAGTTTTAAATGCTTGTGTGGCCTGAGTGGATATTTATGTGATGAAGAACTTATATAATTTTTACAGTGTATCATACTATACTGAATACACAGATATAGACAGTATATACAGTTTATATAGTTTTTCCAATATATGGAGTTATACAAAATATATAGATATAGTTATATATTCACAGAGATATTATAGAAAGATATGCATGCATATACAACTTTTATACGAATAGTTTCATAAAACAGATATATATATATACATATACATGTATACAGTTTTACTCAGATCAGTATATATATTACAGCTTTATACAGAACAGTATATATAGTGTTTATAGTATGTCAAGTTTCCTATTACCATAACATACAGAATATATAGACAAAGAATACAGACAGATATACAGAGATAGCATCAAGAAGCTACAGATACAGTATACAGAGATTACAGTATTTACAGTACAGAAAGATATCGTTATGGTAATTTTGTAAATATGATAAAAATAATAAAAGAGTATATATGTATATATATATATATATATATATAGTATCAGATCCCTGAGGAAAGATAAGATTACAGACAGATACAGATAAAGAATATAGAGCACGGTACCATTGCTAGATACAGATAAAGTGCAACCACATATCTCAGATAGTGTGTGGGTACCGTCGACCGTGCACGGAGAGTATGCAGCTCCCCAGTTTGTTGGGTGGAGGGGGTCGGTTTGACGAGGTAGTAACCAGTTCCAAGCCTAGGAGTGGATGCAGTTTGGCCGAACTAAGGTAGTGTAGAGTATATTGACTTATCTGGAGGGCCAACCAGATTAAGTCCCGCCTACGGGCTGCACAACCCTGTCATGAGGGGTCAAATCATGACATACAGAGTTCCAGGGATAAAGCACAGTTATATATAAGCATACAGTTTTATAGTATATAATGGGTATAGTATGATATTAGCAGTATGAAGAGTAGAAAACACAGATGATACAATTATATTTTAAATTGTGAAAAAAAAGATATGCTTTACAGATTTACTATTGTATTACAGTTCAATTGTTATTTAAGCAGTATTCTTAACTTAGTTGCCACACACTAGTAATATCATATTTCCACTTACTGAGCGTTGACTCACCCCATGACTTTAACATTTTACAAGTGAGCCAGCTGGGCGAGTAGATCAAGCTCCCGGATAAAAAGTATTTTGATTACCCTGATTATAGGGTGAGTTTTTGACAGAGTTTTGTATTTTTAGGGTAAACGATGCTGAAGGGATTTGTTTTGTATGGGTATGGTCGATATATACTGGATTCTAGTATTGTATAATATATATATACAAATGGTTATATGATTTGTGTTTCCGTTGCTTAGGTATGGATGTAGATAAACATATATATATATATATATATATATATATATATATATATATATATATATATATAAAATGGTAAGAATTTTGAGGATGTTACACACTTGGGTCTCGAAGTTGTGTGGGGCCCACAAGACTATGTGGGACCCACATGAGTTTTCGAAATTCAAATTTAATTCTTTTTTTAAAAATAAAATAAATAAATACTAAAACAGAGCTTAAAAGTAATAATAGTGATTTAAAAAAATAAAATAATAAAATAGTTAATTAACTAATTAATTAATTAATTAAGTAATTAATTAAAAATTTATTTAATGGGAATGGTGGCAAGCACTCTCACATAGCCTCCATCCCCATCCCATACTCAACTCATACCTAACCCATTCCATGCCCATTCTTTAATTTTAAAAAATCTATATATAATTTCACCCCTCTCTCCACACTTTCACAAATTTCACTTCTTCCCCAAAATCTTACTATAAATAGGAAGCTCCCAACCTTTATTTTTCACAAAATTTTCAAAGGAAGAGAATGATTAGTGAGTGGAAAAATTAGTGGTGGAGAGAGAATTTTTAAGTAAGTTCTCACTCACCAACTCTTTCCAATCTCATTTCTTAAAGATAATTATTGTGTTCATAACACAAGGTAAAAGAAGAGGTTAGTAAATTTGATTATGTGAGTTTTTTTTTTATTTAAAATTCATACCCGAACTTATTTTGTAAGTAAATTTCAATTATGTTAGTTAGTTCCATAAAATTTGCATGAGTTTATTTTTATTTTTTTTGCATATTTAATTATGTCAATTCTATCTTTAATATACTTGCATTTATTTTTAGGTTAAGAAATGTTCTAAACCCCTCGGGTAAATTTTCAGTATTTCTTTCTATTAAAAAAATTATATATATTTTTAACGCAAAAATTGTGTGGCATGAGTTTATTTTTACATTGTATTTTTTCATGAAAATATGAGTAAAGATGAAATTTTCACGATATTATTTTAAATTGCATAAATTATAATAAGATGATTTTAAAACCTCTTATGAAAACGAAAATTCAAAGTTACAGATGCTCAGTACTGCAGGTTAAAGTTTAAATGGATCAAAGTGCACTCATACTGTTTACAGAGTGGTTATTTATGTTAGTGGATTTCTCCTGAGCACACACTTGGTTCTAGATTATGACTTAATAAGGAAAATCTCACTTAATATTTACGTACGTTGATTTAGTTTGGTCGGCCAGCCAGCTAAGTCCAGTTTTCGGACCACACAACCCAGTCATAGGGGTAAACATGACTTACGGCAAACATGCCTAAGGGTGGTTTTTACAATATATGTTTATACATATTTAATTACGTGTACATAGTTATTAATGATTTGAAGAAAATGTATAAGTTTATATGAAAAAAGTCATTCTTGTGCCTAAATGACGATTTAAAAGAAACGTATAAGGAAAAGTATATGTATGTACATAATTAAATATTTTTTTTATAATTTTAAAGTTAAAAGTTTAATTTAACGGTTATAGTATATGGTTATTAAATTTTACTGTTATAGTTGATGGTAAAAATTTTATGCAGAAATTTTTAGATTTACAATTATTTTAGAAATAGTTTTGAAGTCATAGTATTAAATATTGTTTTACGAAATTTTTAAAAACTCATTTTGACCACACACTAATAATAATCTTATTTACTTAGTGAGTGTCGTCTCACCCCAATCATATTTTTACATTTCAGATAACTCTGAATGACATATCGGAAATCAGGCATAGTAAGCATGCGAGTGGGAATAGAATAGAAAAAAATGAAACTTGATTATAGATATTAGTATGATACCAGATATTTAGGCTTATGTAATTTTTCTTCTTTTAAAATAAATGATTGTAATATGGATAATTAGCGCTCTAGTTTAATAATAATTGAGTTTATTTACTTCCGTTGTAAATCAATGGTAAAAAGTAAATATCTCAGACCCTTCGAGGTTGGGGTATTACATTTGGTATCAGAGCAATAGGTTATAGATTCTGTAGACTTTAAGAAATAATTTTACCAGAGCATAGAATATAGGTTTTGCATACTCTAATATATAGATTTTACCAGAGCTTAGGCATAAAACATGATTTGGGTAGGATTGGGTAGTTTAGAATATTTATTTTAGTTTGTTATATTATTATACGTCAATAATATATTTATGATTTTAAAATAATATTTGATTATTGTTTAAGAATAGATCCTAAAGATAGTAGCATTGGAGGAAATGAGATTAACGTGAAGGCTCCCAAGGACAAGTAGTAATCATAAATTCTCTATTATTATTTTATATATAAATATAATAATATAATAATATCTGAGATTTATTTATTTTCACTATTATTATTTTCACTAAATATATAAGAAATAACACATTAGATCCTACTGAGTTTAAAAGTGCTACACATACAAATAGATATGAACAAACGGTCTATTATGAAATTTGAATTTACCCAAAATTTCTTTGCATGTATAAATTGGATATGAATATGTATTTTTTCATTACATATTTAGTTATTAACAAAACATTCAAACTTAATTTAGGAATATATATTTTGACAAAATCTTTAATTTTAATTTTGTATTAGTTTATAAGGAATTAAATATAATTTAAATATTACTTATTATATTCAAATTCAAAAAAAAAATCCCTTAGCATGTGCAAGTTAAATATGTATATCTATTTTTTTTTTTTTCCCATTGCATATTCAATTTCCATCAAGTATCCAAGTTAGATTTAGGAGTACAAATTTTGACAAAATCTTTAATTTTGTATAAATTTATAAAAGTTAATCAACTTAAATTTCTTTATATTAAAAAAAACTTTATATAGAAAAAAACTCCATTAGTGAAAGCAATATAAAAATTAACTAATTCCCTTCAAATAACTAACCAATGTCAAATCATCAATCTGCCAAACATGCCCAACATATATTTGATCTAATATAATAATAATAATAATAATAATAATAATAATAATAATAATGGAATATATATATATATATAAAAAGGGTACTCTTGCAGTTAAAAAAAAAAAAGTCTCATGGGTGGAAATCATCGACTATAGCGTACTTACCCCCGAAGAAAGGCCAGGACATGAGACCACTTGGGCATAGTGGGGACTCGAACCCGCGATCACATGGATGCGCGGCCGGTTCCTTACCACTAGGCCACCCACCCAAGTGGTGACCTAAGGATGAAATTAATTATAGTTAAAGCATTAATAAAGATGTAAAAACATAAAAAGAATCTTGAATCCACAAATTTTGCAATATGTGTCACTCGCTCGATTTTCGCAACACATGTCGCTCTCCCTCGATTTGTGCAAAATGCGTGCTCGATATCCATGACACCCGTCGCTCTCTCTTGATTCTCACGACACATGTCGCTCTCCCTTGATTTGTGCAAAATGCGTGCTTGATATCCGTGACACGCGTCGCTCTCTCTCGATTCTCGCGAAACAAGTCGTTCTCCCTCGATTTGTGCAAAACGCGTTACTCGATATCTGTGACATGCATCGCTCTCCCTCGATTCTTGCAGCATACGTTACTCTCTCTCAATTTCCACAACACGCAACCATTCCCTTACAAAAAGGGTCTGCCCTTCTTGAACTCTAAGCATCACAGCTTTCTATCATCTTGAACAATCACATTTCGGTTTGCAGTGATTAGCTCTTCCCAACTTATCTCTTAGTTGTCTCATTACTCGAAAATGTTGCCAAATCACCCAACTCCCCAAGTTGCTGAGAGCAACACTAGATCGTCAATCCAAAGATGGAAACCCAGTGAGGCACATCTGGAGATTTTAGAGGAGGCCTTCCACAGCAGTCAAGGGGAACTCCCTTATGTGGAGCGAACTATCTTGCTTGCAGCACAACTCCGATAGTAGGTCCAATCGAGCCAAGAAATATACGCTTTTGGTTTGAGAACCGTAGGCGTAGGCGGAGATCAGTTGGAGAAGCCACTATCTCAACTACTGCCCCATCAATTCTCTATCTTACCTCCTCCGCCACTACCGCCCCGAGCAGTACCCCTGCCATTCTTCCAACCACTTGTACCCTCATCCCTATCGACAATATTCCGTTTATAAAATTTACAACTAACATCACACCAATGAGCCATACCCCTTACTATGGCAATATTGCAGTCACCACGCTAAGGGTTTCAGATAATGCTGCCCTACTCTACCATTGCAAAGAGATCCAATACACATTGAAACTCATATACAGGCCACCAATGACTCGTTATGATCATCCCCACCAAATGCCACAAAGGGAAGAGGGCAGCTTTTCCTCCCTCGTCGAACAAACGGGCGTTCTCTCATTTTTTCTGACCCAAGCCGGCAACACTACAAAAGATCAACTCTGCCAAAAAAGAATCGAGGTAGTTAGTGGTGACAACGCTAGCACTTCGAAAGATGTTGACGTTGATCTAAGGCTCTAAATGCCAGATTTCGTTTCATTTTTATACATATATTTTTAATTTATAGGACATGTATAATATAATTATATATATATATAATTATCCTTTTCCACATATTCTGAATTTCTTTTCCATTTCAACCCCTATTAGACTGACGATTCACACTTCAGTTCTTAAAATAAAATACTTCGCCAAATTGACTCTCAATCTATTCTAAGACTTAGTCAAATCGTTAATCAATTTACTCTTTCATATAGCGCAACCAATATGCAATACTCATTTTAAAATAGCAAATTTCGAGGACGAAATTTTTATAAGGAGGGGAGAATGTGATGACCCAAAAATATATATACGATTAAAGCACAATAATAATAAAATAATAAAAATGGTCATTAAGTTAATATCAATACAGAAGTGTTTTTCTGTAGGATCTTTGATTCCATGTTTGATGTCTAAGAAAGACATTGTCTTAACAAGTGCTCAGAGACCATTACGGCTCAGTCGCTTCCTGGAAGTTGGTCTAGTCAAAATGGAATTTCATAGGATAAGCAGGATAGACACTGTTTGTACACGTAAATAAGTACATATACATAAAATAGTGTTTTGACAGACATAATTGTAGAAATACATAGTAAAATAATAATAATATAGGTATCATATGTGAGGCCCACAAGACTATGTAGGGCCTACATGAATCCTAAAGTCGTGTGGGATTCATATGAGTTCTGGAGTTATGTAGGGCTCATAAAACTATATAAGGACTATTGAAGTTACGTAGGACCCACTTGGGTCCCGAAGTTGTGTGGGGCCCACATGAGTTTTCGAAATTCAAATTTAATTCTTTTTTTAAAATAAATAAATAAATACTAAAACATAGCTTAAAAGTAATAATAATGATAATAATGATTTAAAAAAATAAAATAATAAAATAATTAATTAACTAATTAATTAAAAATTTATTTAATGGGAATGGTGGCAAGCACTCCCACATGACCTTCATCCCCATTCCATACTCAACTTATACCTAGCCTATCCCATGTCCATTCTTTAATTTTAAAAAAAATATAATTTCACCCCTCTCCCCACACTTTTACAAATTTCACTTCTTTCCCAAAAATTTCCTATAAATAGGAAGCTCTCAACATTCATTTTTCACAAAAATTTTTCAAAGGAAGAGAAGAATTAGTAAGTGAAAGAATTAGTGGCGAAAAGAGAATTTTTGAGTAAGTTCTCACTCACCCACTCTTTCCGATCTCATTTCTTAGAGATAGTTATTGTGTTTGTGGCACAAGGTAAAAGAAGAGGTAAGTAAATTTGGTTATGTTAGTTTGAGTTTATTTTGTAAGTAAATTTCAACTATATTAGTTAATTCCATAAAATTTCAACGAGTTTATTTTTTTTTTGCATATTTAATTATGTCAGTTCTATCTTTAATATACTTACATTTATTTTTGAATTAAGAAATGTTCTAAACCCCTAGGGTAAATTTTCAGCATTTCTTTCTATTAAAAAAAATTATATATATTTTTAATACAAAAATTGTGTGGCATGAGTTTATTTATACGTTGTATTTTTTCATTAAAATATGAGTAAAGATGAGATTTTTCACGATATTATTTTAAATTGCATAAATTATAATAAGATGATTTTAAAACCCCTTTATGACAACGAAAGTTCAAATTTACAGATGTTCGGTACCGCAACTTAAAGTTTAAACGGATCAGAATGCACTCACACTGTTTACAGAGTGGTTATTTATATTAGTGGATTTTTCCTGAGTACACACCTGATTCCGGACCAGGACTTAATAAGGAAAATCTCACTTAATGTTTACGTATGTTGATTTAGTTTGGTTGGCCAGGCAGCTAAGTTCAGTCTTCGGAACGCACAACCCAATCATGGGGATAAACATGACTTACGACAAACAGGCTTAAGTGTGGTTTTTACAATATATGTTTATACATATTTAATTACGTGTACATAGTTATTAATGATTTGAAGGAAAAGTATAAGTTTATATGAAAATGGTCATTCTTGTGCCTAAATGACAATTTAAAAAAAACGTATAAGGAAAAGTATATGTATGTATATAATTAAATATATTTTTTTATAGTTTTAAAGTTAAAAGTTTAATTTAATGGTCATAGTATATGGTTATTAAATTTTACTGTTATAGTTAATGGTAAAAGTTTTATGTAGAAATTTTTAAATTTACAATTATTTTAAAAACTATTTTGAAGTTATAGTATTAAATATGGTTTTATGAAATTTTTAAAAGCTCATTTTGGCCACACACTAATAATAATCTTATTTACTTACTGAGTGTCGTCTCACTTTAATCATATTTTTACATTTCAGATAACTCTGAAAGACATTAGAAATCAGACATAGCAAGCATGCGGGTGAGAATATAATAGAAAAAAATGAAACTTGATTATAGATATCAGTATGATGCTAGATATTTAGGCTTATGTAATTTTTCTTCTTTTGAAATAAATGATTGTAATATGGATAATTAGCGCTCCGGTTTAATAATAATTGAGTTTATTTACTTCCGTTGTAAATCAATGGTAAAAAGTAAATATCCCAGACCCTTTGGGGTTGAGGTATTACAATATATATATAGGTATACAATATAAGATTATATTATTAAAGCTTCCTATAGAAGCTTTCTTCACATCCAATTTGAAACTGAATTACAGATAAGGCTGCGCCTCTCTCATTTCTCTTTCTGCTTCTCTCTTCGTCTCTCTCTCCTCATTTTCTCAGCATATACTCTCGGCCGATTAGAAAATGAAAAATATCGCTAGATTCCATTCTTCGCCATCTTCAATTTAACCGGAGTGGATTTTTTGTAGAAGCATTGTAGACACCACTCTTGAGGTAAGGTAAACCCACTCTTTCTCCTCAATTTTTCTCAAATCTTCAGCCTAACTAACTATTGACCTTATAGGTCACACCCGATTTTGATTATATCAAATACTCATTATATCTAATGGGTGTTTGAGACTTTGTGCAGGAACCTAAAATTGTCAAGATCAAGATGCACATAAAGCAAGTGAAGATTGAAGACCAAATCCCATTTGTGTTGTAATATATATTTCATTTGCAAAATTGGTCTGTAATAGTAAATTAGGGTGTTTACTTGTAATAATCACACACCCCACGTGCATGGTTTAATAAGTAAGCTCAGAATTCGATCATAACTAAAATTGGACCTAGAAAAGACCCTAGGGCACTCACCTTTGCACTCATATAGGTTAGGCACTTGAATAGGGTGTTTGTGAATTAAAACAGGACTGAAATGCACACTTTGTGCACTTTCGGTCGACCGACACATGCAGTTCATTTTGTCCTAGGTCGACCGAATCGGGTCTGAGTCAACTGGTTGACCACAGTTCGATCGACCGAGCCATGACAATTCATTTGACCCTAATTGACCGAAACACCTCAAAGTCAATAGTTTGACTTCCTGGTCGACTAAGTTCCCACGTGTGGGAATCCAATGGTCTGATCGACCGACTAAATAGTTCATTTTCACCCTGGTCGACCGAACCGCACTATTTGGAAAAATCGCCCTTCTTGGTCGACCAACGCTAAAGTTCAAAATTGGCCCAGTCGATTGAGCCATATGAACTTCGATCGACTGAAAGTCTTCTGGTCGACCAGTGCTCTTGGGTTGCCTTGAAATTTTACCGTGGTTAACTATTTTTTAACAGGGTTAAAATGGCTAATACATCATTAATCTTTTCTAATAATACCAGCCTTATCCCCAATTGTAAAAATTCTTGGGGTGTCTATAATTACCCCTTCATTTGGAAAAATTAGTAACATGACTAGCAAAACAAAGTGAAAAATCTCTCTCAAGCCAAAATCTCTCTATTACTCATACTCTCACAAAAATCACTCAAATTTTACCTTCTTCAAGTTTCCAAATCCTCTATAAGTGTCTTGAGTATTTGTGAAAATAGGTTTGCTCTCTCATTGTGGTGTGATTGAATCGATTTTCAACGAGAGCTAAACCTAAGTTCTCTTAGGGGGCTTTGTTCATAAGCCTATCCTAAGAAGTCTTGTCTAAGTTTCTGAGTATTGTATTTTTGTTGTAATATCTTAGGAAGCTTGTATTTGGTTTTTGGGTTACAAAACGTTTTCAAAACTTACTCAAATATCTTGTGTGATATATATTTGATATACTTGTGAGAAGATATTTGTGTTTGTAATATTAATCTTTGTGTAATATTTATTCACTCACATATTATTTGTTGAATATAAAGATTATATATCTTTTGCAAACCAAGCATATACGTTATATTTGTGATTGAGACAACCTACTTATTGACATACTTGAGACTCACTTGGCATCTTGTGTGAACACATTTGATTGATTATCTTGAGATAAACAGATTGTTTGTTAACACTCTCACGCATTTATTACACTGATAGAAAATATATTTAAGAGTTGAAATACTAGACCACACTGAACTTACATATTAAATCATACTGTGGTGTTTTCGACTGAGTGCATTTGGGTACACATCTGCCTTACACGAAGGCACAATCACTGTACCATTATTATTTGATTGTAAAATCTGAATGTTTCCAGGCGTGGCCTAAGGGGGCGGTAATCCAGCCTGGTAAGGATTGTTGTAAAGGTTGAGGTTAGCCCTGTGCTAATTGACATGGTTTGTTTAGATGCCGCCCCACCCGTTTGAGTGAGTAAGTTATAGTGGTAATCCTTGTGCTTGTTAGCCAAGGCGGGGACGTAGGCAATTGGCCGAACCTCGATAATATTTCTGTGTGTCGACTTTACTTTACTGTTTTCTAGTGCATGTGTGTTTGATTAAGTTGGTTTATTGACTTTCTAGTATACATTTACATTCTTGCACAAGATAGACCCTAGGGTTGTGAATATACTGGTGTTAGGAGATTTACTTAGGGCTTAAATTTTAAAAATACCAATTCAACCCCCCCCCCTCTTGGGATCACGGTAAAGCTAACACTAACGATATGAAACCACCGCATGGTTCTACGAGCATTTCATTACAAGTCTAGTGGAGTAAATTTTTGAATTGGGCTTTCTAGGCACCACTCCAAAGTTAGGGTAAGGTTATGGGAATTAAGCAAATTTGTAGTTTTTGGGAATTTAATTATTTATTTTAAGTTTATGAGTTTAGGAAATGTAGAAAAGAATGATATTTTATTTATGGTGGTATTGATAAACTAGGGTTCATGAATTCAAAGTTTGTGTGAGCGCCACGGGTATAAGTTCAAGATCCCTACAGGTGTAGTTTTTCGAAATCAGGTAAGGAGAATAAATTAAGCAAATAATTTTGTGAATTTACCGGTTAAAATGAAAAAAATAATATGTGTAAGTATATGTTTATTATGCGAATTTTAGAAAAGCCAAATGTTTGAACTGTGATTTTGAGCTTAAGGCTATGTTATTAGTTATTATTTGCAAAAATGGAATGATGAAAGTAATGGATTTTTTGGATAATTATGGAGATAATTAAATGTGTATTTTCAATAATGTGAATGATGAATGTGGGTTGATGTATTTTTAGTAAATGTATAAATATGTGTATTATTCTAAATCGTGTGGCATAAGTAAAAAGAATATATTGCGATGAATTATGATAAATATATATATATATATATATATATATTTGTGAGATGTTGAAAATATTGAAATGCGTTGAGAATATATATTGCATGTGATTGTTGAATCGGAATTGAAATGTGAATGTTAAACTGCAAGTTATGGTTTGAGAACTCCGGTGGACTGTGGTTTCGTGTTATACACAGTACTATTGCGCGTGATTTCTAAAGAGTTAGTGCACCCACACATCTCGTGGAGAGTGTGGAGACGGGATGGTCGATTGTGCTATGTAGGATAGAGTTCCCCTGGAGTCCAGACCAGTGTGGGAAAGCCAATCTGACTTACAGACTAAAAAGGTTGTTGTTTTTTTTTATTATTTAACTCTAGTGAGCCAACCAGGGTTTAGTCCAGCCTTCGGGTTGCACAATTCGTCATGGGGGGGAGTAGGAAAGTGTGTTATCCATTTGATAGTGAGTTCTAAATGCATAATTGTTAATTTAACCAGTGAAAAAAATGAGAACAAAATATATGATTGCAGATGGGAATACAAAGAAAGTGAAATGTGAATGTAAAATGTGGAAGTGAGATTTATGTGATGTAAAATACTGAGAAGTGTGAAAACTGAGAACTTGAAAAGATGAATAATACACAGACAACAGACACAGAGTAAAGTAATAAATGTATTATATATTGTAGTATTATATATATTTGGGGCGAAGTATACTTTTCGCCCGAGGGCTTGCTAAGAAAGGCGAGCGCTCTGATTAATATCAGATGCAGCCATACTGGACTGCATAACATATGAGGGCAGAGGGAAGCTACTTGTATGGGTGGGTAATCTTCCCTATTCTTAGGTAATCTTTCCTATTCTCGAGAACTTCTATCTGTAAACATTTGTGTGAATGTGTGTGAATACGAGATAAACTATCCACCTAAGAGCTTACCGAGTAAGGTAAGTGCCCTGATATGCTTCAGTTATAGCCATACCCAGTTGCATAAGGTATCAAAGTAGAGGAGTGCTACTTGTATAGGCGGGTAATCACCTCAATCCTTGGGAAACTCTCGTTAATAAAATACGTTGCATGTGTGTGAGTAGGGACAGGGAATGATTTCATAATTGTGGATTAATTTGTAAATGATGATTATATTTTGTACACAAACCTCATGATAGCCACACACTGGTATTAATCTATTTTGTCTTACTAAGACGTGTCTCACCCATTATACAGTTCATCTTTTTCAAGACCTCCGTGTAGAGACTCGAACCCATAAATAAGGAAATAAATAAGAGAAGGGTAAAAAGGTAATTTAGTAGGCTTCATCGACGAAGGCCCTTCTCTGCTTCATCACCGAAATTCAGAGCCTCGATGACTAAGATATCCCGATCGATGGGAAAAATATCGGACAAGGGTTCGACGATGAAAAGCCTACTATGGCTCGTCAACGAAGGCACCACTCGTCAATGAATTTGACCGAGTCAATGGGTTTATAAATATCATTTTTAGTTACTTAATGATTAAGAAATCACAAAAACTCTCTCTCTCTCTCTCTCTCTCTCTCTCTCTCTCTCTCTCTCTCTCTCTCTCTCTCTAGAATCGGCGAATTCTCTTTCTTTCTCTTCGATCCTTCGCTGTTTGTCATTCGAGTCCACGATCCGACGTTACTACATGGATTAGGGGTAAAACCTCTACAATTATAGCGGATTGGATCTTCGTTTTAAAGGATTTCCGGGTTTCATCCTGAAATCAAGGTGAGAGTCTAAGTTTGTTTTTGGCTTGGTCGATCTATAGTAAATAGGATTGTATTAAAGTATTGTTCTTTGGTTTTTAAGTTTTGAGAACTCGGTTCGTTGTTTTGGAGTCGTATAGTTCGTATTTCAGAGTTCGGGTAAAGGTAAGGGGATTTGTTTACATCAATCTTTTTAGAAAACGAAACGGCTAAAAAGTTAGCTTATGTTTACATGCACGTATTGACTGCTTATTTGCGAAGTTTCACCAGGTAAAAATGTCAGTGTTACGATTTTACGGTTTTGGTAAAAATGAGGGTTTTGGCGTAAGATCTCCAAATTTTTCAAAACTTCATTATTTATATTAAACTTAACGTAGGAGATGCTTAAACCCCTTGTTTTCCGTTTAAATGCTACTTCTCGAGTTATATACTATATATAGCGGATTTTTGATCAAATGAGTGTGGCATATGATATAATGGAATATACTGAATCTGTTTGAATACGTACATGAACTATGGGAATTGGAGTTTCATTTTTCTATCTAAAAATGTGGAAAATAGGTGACGATTATATATTGAGCTTTGTATGTAAAAAGGGTTAAACTGAGAATGTGTGCGCTGGTTTATATCACAGTATGAATGAATGAGTTTGTGAAAATACTGGAAATGCACAAGTGGTTTATGAATTGGAAACAAGTTAATTTGGTTTTATCGTAAATTGTATATATGGTATTGGGACCACAGCTTGTTACTATGAGAATCTTAAAAAGCTCAATGTTATATGAGAGCCTTAAAAAGATCAACGTTATATGAAGCCTTAAAAAGTTTAAGTGCGGTTCCGTTGCTATATTTTGGATATAGTGCAACCACACATCTGATTTTCAGTATGGGTATCGAAATAGTTGGCTGGATTGGAGTGTGCCACTGGTGGATTAATGGACCAGGTGGTTCCAGTCGGACTATAGTAAATCACACAACCCAAGCCAAGGGGTAGTGTTGACATTAGTTATGAAGTTTCTAAACTGGATTGTATTCTAAATATGCATATACATGATTTAAAAACTAAACTAGGCAATGTCACAGGTTTGAGTACTGGGCGGAGGGATTGTACAGTGTATGGGCCTGTACCTTACCCTAACCTCAGGAATTCTCGCTTGTAACAATGCTGAATTATCTATCGCAGGAATTATATTTATATATCTTCTATATTACAGTATTGAAAATATGTTATACATATGTAATTTTTTTCTACTAGTTTGAATATGTATGGTCACACACTGATGTAATATCTTTCACCTTACTAAGAAGTGTCTCACCCCAACATACAACCTTTGTTTCAGGTCCTGCAGGACATCGGTTCTAGTTGCTAGAGGGACTTAGAGTGTCGTATTGTATTTAGCTACATAAATGTGTTTTGTATATGTAATAGACTTAGTTCAGAATGTCTTTTTGGAAATTCTAAAAACAGGTTATGTTTTAAGTATGGATGTATGTATGAAATAAGTTAGTTAGAAACTCTTATATGTCTTTTAGATTTTCCATAGGATGTTTATGTTTTCCATTGTGCATGAGATTACAGATCAGTACGAAAATACCTGTATATCCCTATTCAGGGCGGGTTGTATATGTATGTTTATCATAGATAGATGTATTATAGAAGTGTAGTAGCACTCTGGAATCGTATAATGGGTCGGAGCGTTACACTCCGCGTGATCGAGCTTAGCAAGCTCGAGTTTAGGTTTGTTGGCATAATATTTTTGTGAGGGTACAAATTTTGGTTGTATTTTTTGTTTATATTTTTTTAGTTTTCTGAGATGTGTATATATATATATATATGGATACTGGATGTTGGCAAATACTGTTTTGAGATGTTTATATAGTACTCTGACATATTATTAAGGATGTTTATTTATTTTTCCACTACGTGATTAAGATTATGGTATCAAACACAGGTGATTGGATCACATCATATCTCGGGCCCCACTTGACGGGTTCGAGACGTGACATTTTGTTTATATAGAAGAATGCCAGTTAAAATTTTACATAATTTTGAAAGAAAAAGAGTTTGGTGACAATATTAAAGAATGAGATATCTCATTGTTTTAAAGTCAAACCACATGAATTTTTAATAATATTTCCTATTTATTTTTGTGGAAAGTCTTATCCACTTATAATGTATTTTGTTTTATCCTTGCATTGAAAAAGATTTAAAAGCATAGTAGTTGAACCTAGCTCTACTGACCATAGGAAGTAGTTGTGCTTTGCTAACCAAAATTGGCCACCATTTAATGCTCAAATAAAAAAATTGAGTTAGATCGGTTTGATTATGATCTATTAGAGGTTAATGCGCTGTAAGTTCGGGTTCATTTCGATGAGGTGAGTTTTAAGTCTTAATATTATTGGTGAACCTAATTAAGTTTAATTGAATATAATTTTTAATATTATTGGTGAACCTAATTAAGTTTAATTGAATATAATTTTATAATAAAATGGGACTCCGTCAAATTATATTTAGAGTTCTTGAATGTCTTTCAAGCAATAAACAAATTTAGGCATTACAAATGGAGTTGGGGTGGGGGGGGGGGGGGGGTGTCCGATGTTAAATTGGGAATTGAGTTCAAGGGGGTTGAAGGTGAGTACTGTGTCTGTGACATCAACATCATCAATATTTATCCATGGGTGCAGCAATTCATTAAGATAATTTGTTTGCTTATGTAATTTTTGTGACTAGTAAACATCCCATTTAATGCACACAACCAATTGCCCCGGAAATGAGCAATATATCCATATGTAGGAAAGTTGATCTTTCATGTCCCCCATCGTCAAAATAGAGTATATGCCTGCAGTGTTCTCAAGGAACCCAGAGAGAGAGAGAGAGAGAGAGAGAGAGAGGTTCAATGGATGAGTACAGTGAAAATGAAGAAGCAAGAAGGAATGGTGTCCAAAGCAAGGAGATGGAGGAGAGGACTAAGGTTGGTCTCATGAGAGCTTTGGTTGAAGCAAAGGAGCCCTCTTCCCAGGTATGTATGAATTTTAACTAATTGAGAGATGAATAGATATCAAGTAATTGAGAGAGATGAATAAATTAAGGTTTGGTGGGGGCGAAAATGGTGTGCAGAAGGTGGATGATGAGATGTTGAGGAGGTTTCTTAGGGCTCGGGAAATGGACATAGAGAAGGCATCAGCACTTTTCCTCAAGTACATCAAGTGGAGAAGGAGCTTCGTCCCAAATGGATCCATTTCAGAATCCCAAATCCCAAACCAACTGTCTCAAAACAAGATGTTCCTCCAAGGATCTGACAAGAAAGGCAGACCCATCACTGTTATCTTTGGCGCCAGGCATTTCCCCTCTGCTCTTGATGAGTTCAAGCGTAAGTTCAGTAAAACACCTACTACTACTTCATTCTAATTTCACTTTTAATTAACACATACATGCATTCTTGCATGCAGGCTTTGTAGTGTATGCTCTGGACATAATATGTATGAGGTGATTAATTAGTTTTAAGTAGTCTGCAGTGCTTAAAATTCCTCACACACACACACATGCTAACTTAGCAGTACATGATATGATGATCAGGATGCCAGAGGGACAGGAGAAATTTGTGGGCATAGGAGATCTTGAGGGATGGGGGTATGCAAACAGCGACATCCGGGGCTACATTGGATCTCTCAGCATACTGCAGGTTTACTCCTCTCCCGTTTATTCATTCTATTCCCATCCTACCTACATAATGCTAAAAGGAAAATCGTATTGTTGAGATCATGAATACATATATACATATTGATCAACTTAAATTTGGAAATGAAATAAACTCGACAAATATCATAAAATTTAGCTGCTGGTTGGTGACAGTTACTGTCATAAATATGGCAGGACTACTACCCTGAAAGACTTGGGAAATTATTCATTGTGCACGCACCTTTCTTATTCATGACAGCCTGGAAAGTTGTATACCCATTTATTGACATCAAAACCAGGTCCAAAGTAAGATTCTGGGTCTTAATTACGTTTTTATTTTCTTTTCTTTCTCTAGTAGTCACCAGTGTACTTTTTCATTGTGACTTCCATTTCATGTACACCTCTGTTACATACATGGGCGCACAATGTATGCACCACAATGTGCATATGCTATCCAAGGATATATATAAACAGGCTGTGATTGCATTGATAAGGATGGCATAATGACTAAATATTATTTTCACATGTATGTCTGCTGCATACGTGTACTCACAGATAGTATTTGTGGACAACGAAAGGCTGAAATCAACTCTGCTCCAAGAAATTGATGAGAGCCAGCTACCAGAAGTGTATGGAGGCAAACTCCCATTGGTTCCAATCCAAGACAGCAAACCTACTAGCATCTAGAGAGAGAGAGGGAGCACCCTCTCTTATCACAAGCACCTGATGGAGCAATGCTACGAGTTCTTTGTTTTTGTTTTATGGTGTTGTTTGGCAGTGTATGATGTTTTGGATTTTCTAATAGCTATTTTTCTTTTTCGTTGTTGAATGTGTATTCGATACTAGCCAACCACATGCTCTAGCAATTAAAATGCCCCTATGGTGTTTGACTCACTTTCAATGTCATGGCAAATTTACCCTTCAATTAGTCGTAAATTCTAATCCCTTTAGCTCCTTATACTGAATGGTAAAGGCATAAACCAAAAATATTACAATAAACTAATGATCATTCATTTAGAGCAACCCTATAAATAGAGTTCTCCTTCTATAATATTCAATGCAGGAAAGCCTAAAAAAACTGATTATGCATAGGCAAAATCAAGAAAAACAAATCAGAAACCATCAAAGTATTTGAGTCTTAAGCACAGGAAAAAGGAAAGGCATGGTCTAACCTCTTCTCAGCACTTTTTACTTAGAGCTTTGCTTCTATCATGATGAAGCCCTGCTCCCACAACAACAGAAGATTGAAGAGAGAAAGAAACTTGCATATCCTCTTCAGCTTTAGAAGATGTCTTGATACGTCCTGGGAAAAATTTGAATGTTCCTAGTGGATACTTCCCTGCTAATCCTAATGTAACTTCAAGGGTTAAAAACAGGCAAGAAGAAAATGCAAACCACTTATTGCTTTCTTACAAACCATCCACACACCCTTTTCCTTTTTGTTCAAATTTACATTTGGATCAAGCTTATGACATTCAAATTTACATTTGGATCAAGCTTATGACATCCAAGTGATCGACAAGCCTCCATCATAAATGTTCAAGAGTAGTGTACCAGTACCCCATATTCAAGACCAATGGCTCTAGGTGCCTTCAAAGTTTCGCTTAGATCTGCCCACCAGATCAATCCCCAAAAACACTACCTGAAAGTTCATACACAATTGAACAATTTAAAACATACTTAACAGCTTGGGGCAAACTGAGTCTACTGTTGGTCACAGAAAATTCTCTAAAAAGTTTCCAGTAAAAAAAAAAAAGCATAGTTTGTCAATTATATTCCATAGCCTTACAAAATCTCCATGATAATAATCAAATTTCCTTTGTTGTCCTTATACTGAACCCCTATACTACAAGACATAGTTTTAAATCCAACATTACAACATTACTGACGCCCTGGATGAACAGGCTGAACTCATGTCAAACCCACAGACCCAAATCTCTACATTGTATTCTAGGCACCAACTACCAATAGTCTCCACAAGAACACAGACCATTTTCAAACTGATGAAAGCGGATCCGATCCCTCAAGATTATTACTCGGCCTAACACTCTCGAAACTATTTTCATCCAACAATGACAGTCATCACAAATGCGGAGGTTTTTCAAAATCCTAATTTCTGTTCCAGGACTAGATTTTAAAAGCCCATACGCCAGTGCCAATTTTTCACTGTGAGAATGCAAATTACCCTCCTTTTCCTCTTCCAACACATCCATAAAAACCAACTCAGTTGTAGGAGTGAATCCCTCCAACTTGACTCGTCTGATCAACGCTTCCAACAATTTGTATATTGATTCTGTCTCAGAGTGTGACCGATCACTTGCCTTGAATTGGTGAATGACTCCTGCAACTTCAACCCAACTCTTTCCACGATTTTTGTGAACTCTCTTTCTTCTCATGAATTCTCTCACTCTCCCTGCATCATCCCAATTCTTTAGAGAGCAGTAAAGATTTGAAAGCAAGACATAATCTCCACTCTTGAGACATGATATTTTTGCAATGGCAACTTTGCCCAATTCCGGGTTTTTATGAGTCCTGCAAGCACTAAGAATCGCCCTCCATATGACAACATCTGGCTTCATTGGCATTGCCTTAATTATCGCACAAGCTTCTCCCAGGAGCCCAGCTCGAGCAAGGAGATCAACCATGGCTCCATAATGCTCAAGCTGTGGCTGAATGGAGTAATGTCCGGACATTAGATCAAAATACTTGCGACCCTGTTCAACCAAACCACAATGGCTGCAAGCCTTCAAAATAGCAAGAAGAGTTATAGAATCAGGCGGAACATTTTCTAATTCCATCTGTGAGAACAATGTGATGGCATCCAAAGCATGACCGTGAATGGCTAGCCCGTTAATCATAGCATTCCAAACACACACATCACCGTGTTGAACGCTATCAAAAACCTCTTTGGCAATTCTTATTTTTCCGCATTTTGAGTACGCGTCTATCAACGCAGAACTCAGTATGGCATTCAATTCAATTCTTTTCTCAATCACTAAACCGTGCACCCATTCTGCAAGCTTAATCGACCCAACCCGCGCGCACATGGCGATAAGGGAAGCAAATGTGAATCCATCCGGTTCCACATTGGAGCCCAGCATCCTCCGGAAGAGTCTGAACCCCTCCTGAAAGCTAACATTTCTTTGACATCCTGCAATCATTGCGTTCCAGGTGACAACATCTCGCGCAGGCATTTTATCAAATATCTCACGGGCAATGTGAAGATCTCCAGATTTAGTTAAACTTGTCAAGATTGAATTTGCATTCATCAAATCGAAACCCCAGGTTGTGATCTCGTCTATAAGCCGAGAACCAATATTAGGTCGATTACAATAAGCGTATGCTGATATTAGAGTGGCTAAGAGAGATGGGCGAGTTCCATAATACCCTAATTTAACAATTCTGGCGTGGGTTTGAATTGCAGTTATGCAATAACAGTCCGAGGAAAGTTTGCAGACTTGAAGTTGAACATTACAAAGCCTCTTTGCCCCATGTCTCATCATCGACCATATCCTGCTCTGCACTCTCTACATGCCTTCCCTTCTCTTGCCCTGCTTGCCTTCTTCTTCACTTGTTTTCGACTAACGACATTAGAGAAGCAGAGCCAGAAAGACGCAGTGAAAGCTGGCGCAATGGAGAGGCTTTTTCCCCGTTTTATCTTTAATTTAAAATAATATATCAAATAATACCTTTTTTTTTTTTTTGAATACGCACCGGGTATCCACGCGTCCATTTTACGGTCCACGTGACTAATCCTGCGCCCCTTGAAGTTGACAATATTTCCCAATGGCACTCACATAATCACGTAAGCTGCAAAATTTAGACAGTCAGTCAAATCGTATTGACGCGTGTCAAGGCAAATCTTACTGGATCAAGCAGCGATATTTACCTGGAGAAATGAAACGGTTGATCGGTGTGTGACGCGTGGCAAAGCAGCGAGATTTGTCTTAACATCATTCAACTCCTGCTTTCTCCTCGCAAACGCAAGGAAGGGACAGAGAGCAAAGAGTCGGACAGGGAGGAGGATAGCAACATCAGTAGGTGGCCGATTGTCGTGACAGGTGGCAGGTGACTATTCAGAGAGTTTGTAGGTGACTTTTGCAGGTGACCGTTCGAGTAAGCTATAAAATGGGAGAAATGGGGTATGTATTTTATCCTAAATTTATTTTATTTTCATTGAATCTTCTTGATTAATTTGCAGTATATATTGAAGATTTGTTATTATAGATTCACAATATAGTATTTTGCTTTCGATTTGTTGTTTGGAAGGTGCATCTAAAACCCCCATATGAGTTAAGGATTTTATTTCATTATTTGTATTTTATTAAATTAAAATTGTTATATATTGATTTATTATATATTGTTGAGTAAATTCATCTCCATCTCTATGAATATTACACTGCCTATAAAAATTTTAAAAAAATATATATTTTATCATCTCAAATTTTGAATACAGCAGATTGAATACAACAGTTTGAATATGCTTGAGTTTTACATTTATTTTCAATATATAATTCTTCATTAGGGTTGAAAATTTTATATGTATATTTTTAATTAACAATCAATCACAGATATTTTAATGTTAATTTTAATAAATATCTATCGAGGTAAGGCTCGATTTCCACTTCTATTTCGAGATATGTATAGTAGTATGAATTGTAAGGAAGTATTGTTCTACATTATTTAGGTTTCGGTGTCTTAGTTCGTAGTTTGAGAGTCGTATAGTTCGTGGGTTGATTTCACGTTAAGGTAAGGCGATTCAATTTATATCAGTTTATTTTTTAAATCAGGATTGGTAAACCTATAGGTTACGATCGTATGTATGTTTTGACTACTTATTTGGAAAAATCTATTAGGTAAAAATGTGGTATTTTTGGGTTATAGTTTTCGGTAAAATCGGGATTTTCGGGTATCATCTCTACTTTGATTTGAAAACTGTATGTTGAGTTTAAACTGTACTATTGAGATGACCATATCCATATTTGTATAAAATTGTATGCTTGATTTAGAAAATGATATAATTTACGATATACCAAAAAAGTATGGAATGTATGGTTGTATGTAATTGTTCCACGTATTTTGTAAAACAACTATGTGGCGGCTAATTACCTTACGCTGATGAGTATAGGAACGTGAGTTCCAAAATGATTCCAGGTTTTGTGAAATCAGCTAGTGGCGGCTAATTAAAGTATGCTGAAACAGCTATGTGGCGGCTAATTACCGTACGCTGCGCCATGTACCAGTTCATTACCGTAGGTGAGAGTGTGCGGCTCTATATCTGAGGGTGTGAAATATCACCAATGTGTTATGGCTGGTCACCGATGGGTGTAAGCTACACCGTATTTGGCGACTTGCAGTTGTGAGGCTTCGGTTATCAAAGGGTATCAGTTGCTTAAGTGTGACGACATTGACCATATGTTTGGGTATCGTATGTACTGAAATGGATTTGTGAAAATACTGGAACTTGTATAGAACTGTATGAAAATGTATGGAAATGTTTCGAATTGTATCGTATTGTATGATGTTATGTTTTACATAAAATAACACTGGTATGCCACACACTGATATAACCTACTTTCTTCCTTACTAAGAGGTGTCTCACCCCGAACATATACACAAATATTTTCAGGTCCTTCAAGTAGCTGAAACTGACATTCTAGCATCCGAAAGCGGGGGTATTTACTCTGGTATGGTATGTTATATGGATAGCTACGGTTAGTGCCTGGATAGGTACAAGTTTTGTAACTGGGTTGTCATGATGGTTTTTGTAGACACCCAAAGTATACTTTGTAATTATGGGAACATGTATCCTAGTGTTGTATAGACTCTGGTATGGTATGTTATATGGATAGATTGAACAGTTTCTGCCATGTATTTGATGAGTATATATGTGTATGTGTATGTTTTGTAGGGCTTCCCTATACCCCACGGGGTCAGACCCTCTTCCAGTATTGTATCATGTATGTTTAATTGATACAAAGACAGGTTAGGTTACTATTTTCACACTTGGGACCCATCTGCGAGTTCGGGGCGTGACAATAAAATATTGGGTCAACAACAAATAAATATGGGCAATAGGAGTCACTAGTCAACAATATAACAGTCATACATTATAAATATACACTAATAACAAAATTATTTTTAATTAAAACTCTCCAATAACCATTATTTAAGTAGCTACAATGGCCCGAATCTACTTACACATATGACAAAGAATGAACAAGATCTTGTAGGTCATCTGCAAAAAAACCAACCTCATCTAAAAACATATGGTAATGTGTAGGCCTTGTGGTCCCTTGCAAAATAAAGCAAGCAGTAAAATAATTATAATTGGCATATATGGTTGAAAGGCGTAAATAAATCTAATTATCCCACCTCATTAACATGTGGAAAAGTAATTGGGATTCTAGATCGTTAAATAGCTAGTTTAAGAATTTGTTTATTTCTCCCAACCTACAAGAGCCCAGAAGATAGAAGAAGGAAGAAATATCGGTGTTTTAGCTAGGCACTAGTTCACATTTGAAAACATGGTTGTTGGTTGTCCTAGCCCAGGAGTATATAGTCTAGAGGGGGGGTGAATAGACTCTTTTCGCGGAATACGTATTTTTCTACAAAATAAAAACTCTTGACAAGATACAAGAAATTATATCGCAATATAAATATAAATCATGCACAAGATATAAAATAAAGAGTGTAAGGGAGAGAAGGAACAACACCGGTATTTTTACGTGGTTCGGAATCAAGCCTACGTCCACGCCTTAGCACCAAGCCAAGGATTCCACAATCTACTAAAGATACTCCTTCACCGGCGGAGAATCCTTACAACTCGAGAACAAATCCCTAGACTTGAGAACAAACCCCTACCGCGCTCACCAAGAGCTTTCGCTTCGGTTCACAAAGAACCTTACAACAATGGTTGACAAAGAACCTTATAAGAGATTGGAAATACAATTTAATGCTCCTTAAATGAGCCAATATGAAAGACAACCAAATCCTCACTCTATTCTCTCAAGGAATGAATCTTACAAGATAAGTGAGCAAGAGAGGATTGAGCACTTGTGAAGAATAACTAAAATGCAAAGTGCAAAGTGCTCAGGTTTTGGATAAAATGATATTTTTCACAAATATGATCAATAATGCTCAAAACCATGTTAATACAAGTCTAAAAGCTTGTATTTATAGCCCAAGAACTAAAGGATCTGTTAACCAGCCATTGGGGGGAAGAATTTTATTTGGTAAACTAGCCGTTTTTCGCCCGTTAGAGCACTTCTGCCCGTTGAATTCGTCGATGAAATTCTCTAAATTTCATCGACGAGGTCCCTGAATCAGAAAAAGTGATCAACATGAAAGTTGTATAATTTTGTCTTATATTTTCAAGGACACCAAGATCGTCTCATTTGGACTTTTGTAGAAAAAGTTATGATCAAAATACCGAAAGGTGTTTAGGACTCAAGGTTGCACTACGGTAATGATGATTGCTTTGTTTTTCCTTGTCAAAAAGCATTTTAATGACTTAAAACATTCTTGGATAAAAGTATATGAAATATATTGAGTCTAATGAAGATTAAAACTTGTCCAAGTGAGTTTCCCCATAAATATAAGATATCTTGTTTTATGAAAACATATTTGAAAACTTGTTTCGATATCTTATATGCTTAATATGTCCTTTATTGAATATACTTGACTTTCTTTGAACCTTTAGGACATTAAACTTGTTTTAAGACAATTGGGACTAAGTATAAAAATGTTCTTAAAACTAGGATGTTAAAAACTTATCCCTTTGAAATCATATTTGAGTTTTAGGATTCATTTGACAAACTCTTGTTTTAACTTAGAAAGTCATGAAAAGTGAGTTTGCGTTTATGTCTTTAGTGCGATCCTATAAACTCATGTGTCCTAATATGCATGTGCTTTGCTCAACTCTTGCTCGAAAATCATGCAAGAAACACACTCACAAAAGTTACAAAACGTACTACCTCACACAACCCTTATTACAAATAATTCTCCAATTAAGCTTCCTTTGGTTGTGCTTGGGTCATTCCGAGTACGTGTCCATTTGATCTTTTCTTCTTAACGTCTACTCAGTCCAATCTTTGCCTTCAATCCAATAATTCATGTACGAGTACCTATAGTAAACATGATATGCAAAGATAGGAAAACACTAGGAACAACATATAGGTTAATATCATCAAAACACATTAAACAATGATGGTATAGCCACTAAGGCTAACAATGGTATCTACAACTATAACATTCCTTTGGATTATAGCAGAGCCCTCCCGAGTACATCTCATGTGGAAACGACCTAGTTGATCTTGGAGATAAAACATAGCGGAACATTGTGTGACACTCCGATTTTTCATACCATTTTTAAAAAAAATAATCAATAATAATTAAATCATACACATCAAACATCACATCAGCTACGTCAACAACTCTGATACCACTCACATGACCCGACCTGCATTAGGTACCAGGTACATACCATTCAGAATACGATATCCAAAATATCAACATACATATGCACACATTTCTATTATACCCAAAAAACAATACAACCCTAGGGGAGTTACACCTCCCTAGTCTAAAACTCACCCTGTATATCAGGATATCCGTTTCACACTATCTCGAAGCTCTATCCCCTGGTCTGTCTCTATTCCTTGAAAAGTTAAGATAATTTGGGTGAGACACATCTCAATAAGACGGAATAAATTATTTACAGTGTGAGACAATATGAGTTCAGTTATAACACATTTTACTTTTCAAATCATCAATTTATCTGAGAAAAATACACTGATATATATATATATATATATGCTCATAATCATATAGATATAAAACACAAACTTTTATAAACTTTTAATTCCATTTCCAATCTCATTCGCATGCAAAGCATGTTTATCGGCGAAGTTCTCAAGAATAGGGAAGTCTACCCGCCCATACAAATAGCTTCCATCTGCCTTAATACGTTATGCAACCAGATATGGCTACATCCGATACCTATCAGGGCACTCACCTTACTCAGTAAACCCTCAAGTGGAGAGTTTTACATCGCTTAATTATTTAGATTATTAAACTCACACTCTTTCATTTTCTATTTTCATCATTCTTTCCTTCTCCATTTCCATTTCACAATCCAGCCCATGAGTGTTGTGATGCCCTGTGGAAGAAAGACTTAAAAAGGATTGATGTTACTACCCATATCAACAAGGTGCACCTTTCTTTCGGGAACTTTCCCATAAGAACTCTACGGTTAAGCGTGCTTGGCTTGGAGTAATCTTGGAATGGGTGACCTTCTGGGAACTTTTCTCAGGAAGTGTGTGAGTGAGGAAAAAACACGCTGAAAAAGACATGTGTTAGTCTGTGGGGCCAGTCATTAGTCCAATAAGGCCTACCCCCTGTTGTCTAGTCCAAGAGGAGGAGGAGAGTAGGGGTGGGAAAACGGGCGGGCGGGCCGGGTCCGGGCAGGTCTCCAACGGGTCGGCTTATAAATGGGTCGGGCCATAAACGGGTTGATGTTAAATGGGTCATACACATGCCAACCCTAACCCGCCCGTTTAATAAACGGGTGGGTAACAAGTCACCCGTTTAAAATATATAATTTATTTATTTTAAAACTTTTCAAAAAATTCCATATAAAATAACTTTTAAAATATATATACTACATTATATTTATTAATGCGGGACTGTGGAAGCTAGAGGTGTGGACTGTGGAGGCTTAAGGTGTGGCTTGATCCAGGACCGTGAGTGGATCGTTCGTAGCTCCGAAACCACGGCACGTAGCAGTACACCAGAGGAGAGCTGGAGAGGAGAGGATTGAGAAAGTGAGAGATGAGAGGAGAGCCGAAGAGGAGAGGATTGAGAGAGTGAGAGCTGAAAGGAGAGTCGCGGGCCGAGGCATAGCAGCACACCAAAGGTCCAGAGGAGAGGAGAGGATTGAGAGAGTGAGAGCTGAGAGCCTGAGAGGAGAGCAGTGGTCGGCGGCGCAGGTTAGGGACTTGGGGCTTTTTTTGGTGTGGTCATGTGGGTGCCTGGGTGGATACTGTGGAATCGCTTCTAAAGAGTAAAGGCTGTGAAGAGTGAAGGCTGAACTGAAATTTATATATATAAAGGATCCAAATTAATGAGTCACCCGACTAGTGACCCGCCCAAACCCGGTTGAACTCGTTTATAAATGGGTCAACCCATGACCCGCCCAACTATTAAACGGATTGACTTCTTTAAACCCGAACCCGTTTTAAACAAGCGGATCCGGATAACTCGACGGGTCATGACCCGTTTTTTCAGGCCTAGAGGAGAGACGCAGTGCTCCTTGACAGACCTAGGATGGGGCGTTACAAATGGTATCAGAGCCATTACCCAGCCAGAAGTGTGATGAGATTCACATCGTGTGAGTTTGGAAATGTGGGTTCGCAATGAGGATTTTGCGTTCCGTAAGTGGGGGAGAATGTGATATCTTGTGGAAGAAAGGCTTAAAAGGGATTGATGTTACTACCCATATCAACAAGGTGTACCTTTCTTTTCAGGAGTCTTCTCATAAGAACACTGTTAAATGTGCTTGGCTTCGAGTAATCTTGGGAAGGATGACATTTTGGGAAGTTTTCTCAGGAAATGTGTGAGTAAGGACAAGACACACTGAAAATGACACATGTTGGTCTGTGGGGCTAGTCATTAGTCTAATAAGGCCCGCCCCCTATTGTCTAATCCAGGTGGAGGAGGAGAGACGCAGTGCTCCCTGACAAATCTAGGTTGGGGCATTACAAGCGTCCTTGATACCCAATACCAATATTGTGTCTGTAACTCATGGCTACCCTAAGGATTTTTCTCCACGTCATGCTTCCCCACATGAATAGGGTTGTGCGGCTCAAAGGCTGGATCTAACCACAGTTGGCCTACCCAGTTAGATCAAAATGGAAATCCATCCATGCGTCTGTAGTACGATTGACCGGCCTATAGCCCTGATCTGGACTCAAGGGGCACAACAACTTTACTAAACAGTTTAGTCGACTGCCCACACCACACTCTCCACGAGACCGTGTGGTTGCACTAACACCTCACTAGCAACGGTACCGTACTTAATATCACAACCCATCATTAGGGTTTCCATATCCATCCATCAGTGTTATCATTACCATATACCTGCAATCATTATATGGTATTGACATTTCATTAATTATATTTCAATGATCCCATTGCAACTTTCGCACTTTGCAATGTTCACATTTTCCCTGTATTCACAATCAATATTCTCATTTCAATCATCACATTTCAATTTCCATATTACATTATTCACGTTGCAATATTCTCATTTTCTTAATCTCAACTTAGCATTTATTTTTCCATATTCACATTTCAGTATACTCATTTCAATATTCATATTTCAATGTTCATATTTCAATTCCCACATTTCAATATTTATATTTGTAACGCCCTGAACCCTTAAATCCGGGTCCGGTGCGTTATACTTGATCATATCCTGATAAATCATAATCCATAACATACACAGCGGAAAATATAATCATAATCTCCATATAACATAACACTAGAGTTCACTAATTCTAACTATAATCCATATTAAATCATCCATCACCTGCATTCCCATAAATCTACATAACTCCTAAAACAATTCAGTATTTTCACAATCATTCCTTACTCAATAGCCTTAAAACATAAAGGCATAAAACATAAATATTTACATTCCCCAAAATTAACATAAAAATAAACCATTTTCTTTTTCTATTTCCCAATAATGCTATAAAAACCTCGAGCTCTCAAAGCTCGATCTCGAGGAAATCCTGAAAAAAGTTAAATTCATATTCGGGTGAGACTAATCTTAGTAAGGGTAGAAACAATATATTAAAGCAGTGTGTGGCCAACATGAGTTTATAATCAACATGATATGTAACATTTGCAAATTCTTAACATAATTTTTGAAATCATTTTCTAATCCTACTTAAACACATGCAAAATATTTTACCCATGAGATTACCCAAGGATAAGGGTAATTACCTGCCCATACAAGTAGCACCCCTCTGTTTTGATACCATTTGTAACTCCCCAACCTGGGTCTACCAGGGAAAACTGCATCTCTTCTCCTCCACCTGGACCAGACAACAAGGGGCGGGCCTTATCAGACTAATGACTAGCCCCACAAACCAACACTTGTCCTTTTCAGTGTGTTTTGTCCTCACTCACACACTTCCTGAGAAAACTTCTCAGGTGGTCACTCATCCCAAGATTGCTCCAAGCGAAGCACACTTAACTATGGAGTTGTTATGGGAAAGCTCTTGAAAAGAAAGGTGCACCTTGTTGATATGGGTAGTAACATCTAATCCTTTTAAGTCTTTTTAATGTGATACCCCATGGATGAAAGACTTAAAAGGATTAAATGTTACTACCCATATCAACAAGGTGCACCTTTCTTTTCAAGAGCTTTCTCATAAGAACTTCATAGTTAAGTGTGCTTGGCTTGGAGCAATCTTGGGATGTGTGACCACCTAGGAAGTTTTCTTAGGAAGTGTGTGAGTGAGGACAAAACACACTGAAAATGACACATGTTGGTTTTTGGGGCCAATCATTAGTCTGATAAGGCCCGCCCCCTATTATCTGATCCAGGTGGAGGAAAAGAGATGCAGTGCTCCCTAACAGACCCAGGTTGGGGCGTTACAAATGGTATCAAAGCCAACACTCAGCCGAAAGTGTGATGAGATTCACATCGCCTGGGTTTGGAAATGTGGGTTCACAACGAGGACGTTGCGTTCTATAAATGGGGGAGAATGTGATACCCCATGGATGAAAGACTTAAAAGGATTAGATGTTACTACCCATATCAACAAGGTGCACCTTTCTTTTCAAGAGCTTTCCCATAAGAACTCCATAGTTAAGTATGCTTGGCTTGGAGCAATCTTGGGATGGGTGACCACTTAAGAAGTTTTCTCAGGAAGTGTGTGAGTGAGGGCAAAACACACTGAAAATGACACGTGTTGGTTTGTGGGGCCAGTCATTAGTCTGATAAGGCCCGCCCCCTGTTGTCTGGCCCAGGTGGAGGAGAAAAGATGTAGTGCTCCCTGGCAGACCCAGGTTGGGGCGTTGCAAAATTGCAAAATTTACATTGCAATATTCTCATTCTAATATTCACATATTCTCATATCAATATTCACAATTAATCTCATATAAGTATATCTAAATTCATCTCAATAAAAATGTTCTCATCATTTTCCGTGCACAATTCATCATCTCATAATAGTATATACCATGTTTCACATATTTCAACATTTCTCAGAAAATACACATTAATATTTATCACTTTTCATCACATCTTATATTTCAAATACCAAAACACCACAATTCAATATAAATCATATGCCACACAATTTTATCTGATCTTCATATCATAATAATTTCAGGTAAAATAACATATTCTCATTTTCATGTATTAACTAAATCAGTAATTCTCAAAAATAACTATAATAATTTATTCCCCTTACCTGATTTCCTAAACTACACCTGTAGAGATCTCGAAATCATACTCGCGATGCTCACCCGAACCGTGAATAAAATAACCCTTGTTCAATTCCAAAATGCCCAATACTTTAACATTTCCAAATCTACAATAATTAAATAAAAATTAATCTATAAATAACTCTCTTATCCTAATTTTAGGGCTATACCTATGATGACCCCACGAGAAATCCGCTCCGCTAGACTTGTAGAAAAACATCCCTAAATTCTCGTGGTGGTGTCTGTTCATCAATTTGGCTTAAGATTTAAAAAAAATTGAAGTAAGAGTGAGAATTTACCTTATCCCAAGATATATGTCTACGTCACTCCTACAACAAATCTGCTCCGGTAGAAATGTCGGTGGCAGAGAATGGAGTCCAGCAGTATTTTCTAATTTTCAATCGGCATCCGTTTGGCCAAGAAAAATCAAAGAGAGAGACAGACAGAGACGAGAAAGGGAGAGTGTGAAAGACAAGTGGGGGGGGGGGGGGCTCTCGATTCTGCAAGGAAATTTTGATTTTTTGAAGCTTCAAGGTATCGTTTACTTATATATATTATAATATATTAAAATATTATTATATTTATTATTATTATTGTGACAACCCGAATAAAAATGGAATTTGAATAATTAAGAGGGAGAGAAATAGAAACAGAAACAGAAGGAGACCGTAGACTTCGTCGACGACATTGCATTTGGGGGATAAAATAATTTTAAAGAGATGTCTGGATTCGTCGACGAATACAGGGGTTCGTTGACGAATACAAGGGTTCGTCGACGAGTGTAGAAGAAAATTCGTCGACGAGAAAATACCAAGCGAGGTTTTTGGCTGTTCTGAATTTCATCGACGAATACAGGATCTCATAGACGAATTTAATGAAGGACTCATCGACGAGGTGACGTGTCTCGTCGACGAATCTGACCCTATAAATAGCTTTAAATCTGATTTTTATTCACTTTTAACACTCATCTCTCTCTCTCTCCTACGCCTCTCTCTCACTTCTGTAAAAACCCTAAAAAGAGATATAAAAGATTAGTGGATTGATTTTCAAAAAAAAAAATAAATTAATTAATCGAATTTAAAAGAAAAATAAAAAAAATTAATTAATTAAAATTTATTTTTTTTATTAATAAAATATATTTTTATTAATATTAATTAAATATATGATTATTATTATTATTATAATTATCTCCTGAAGCTTCGGAGACCTTTTTATAAAAAAAATTCATTCATTCTTCTTCTTCTTCTTCTTCTTCTTCTTCTGTACTTTTCTTTTCTTTTCTTTTCTTTATTTGCTACAATGCAGCTCTCTCTCTCCTCACGTTCTCTCTCCCTCTCTCCTCGATTTCATGAGGGATTTTTGCCCAATTGAAAATCCGAAAATACCACTGGACTCCATTCGCCGCTACCGTCATTTCCACGGGAGCAGATCGGTGGTAGGAGCGGCGTAGGCGTATTCCCTCGGGTAAGCCATTTTCCTTTTTTTCTTTAATTTCTTACAAAATATAAGCCCAATTGACGAATGGACACCACCACGAGAATCTAGGGATGATTTTCTAGAAGTCTAGTGGGACAGAATTCTCGTGGGGGGTAGACCAAAACCCTAAATTTGGGGTACGGGGGTTATTAAGGGGCTTATTTTTAATTAATTAGCATTAATTTAGAAATGCTAAAATATTAAGCATCTGGGACTGAAGTAGGATTTCTGGAATTTAGAGCCCGGGTGAGCGCCGCGGGTGTAATTTTAGGACCCGCAGGCAAAATTTGAAAAATTAAGTGGGGATGTTAAATAATAGTTTAAATATTAATTTGAGGTATATGGAGCCTAGGGAAGCTAGATGAGTATTATTTTGGAGAAATAGATTAATCAATCTGAGGAAAATGTAAATTGCAGGAGTTAAATTTCGGGCGCCAAGGGCGTGAAATTTTGGGTCCTAACAAATTTCTCAGTAGCCAAGTAAGGGAATAAATTAAAGCAGTAATTTTCCATACAAATTATTATTGATTATGAGTAAATTTATTTTCATAAAAGCATATGTTATATTGTGTATTACGAATTAAATGTACGATTGGAAAAATACTGTTATGATGATTAAAATGTATATGTATGTATGAGATGTAAGGAATTCAAGATTTTAGAATATGAAGTATGGTTTTTTTTACAGCACATGTGTGGCATAAATATTGTTTTACGTGGAATGTATTATGATTTGAAAAATTTTACGAACGAAACATGTTTTCAGGTATTATGAAAAGATGAATTATGTTGTGATGGTTTTGACGATTATATGATAAATGATGTATTTTCAGAATATATATACCTGAAACAATTTTGGCGTGAGGCCATATATTTATGTTATCGGCACGAGGCCGTATTTATGTTATTGGCGCAAGGCCATATATTTATGTTATTGGCACAATGTCGTATTTATATTATTGGCGCGAGATCATGTATTTATGTTATCGGCACGAGGCCATATTTATGTTATCGGCATGAGACCGTATTTATGTTATTGGCGCGAGGTCATGTATTTATGTTTTCGGCACTAGGCCGTAATTACTATATTTTCGGCACGAGGCCGTAATGATGTTATATATATGATCATGTATTATATGTTATCACCACCAGGATGTTAGTTTAGTTCAGTTCAGGGGCTCGGTACCGTAGCTATATGTGTAGATCAGATATCTATGTCAGATTAGTGCTAACCATTCCACGAGGGGATAGGAGATGGATAGTCAATGTGACTTTCAGTAGAGTGTGGACGTCCATCTGGCAGTCCAAACCAGGGTGTGGCAGGCTCATCGTACTTACAGACATATTTGATTCGACAGTGGTCGACCAGCCATTGTCGAGTCCCGCCTTCGGACTGCACAACTCGTCATGGGGGGTAATACATGACACCAGCTAGCTATTCATCCTGGGTTTGTTTTCAGTACTACAGTTATAACAGATGATTTTATGTATGTTATGATTTATTAACAGATGTGAAAATATATGTTTATCCAGTACGATATGATGGATGTTTACAGAATTATGAAATGTACTGCATATGTATACGTATACGTATATGTACCTTAAATATTTATGTTGCCACACAGCTGTATTTAGTTTATTTTCTCTTACTGAGAAGTGTCTCACCCCCGAACATTAAATGATTTTGAGTAAATCCAGTGAGACCGGCGGGCTAGAGCTGCCATTGAGTGTTTGGAGCTTCCCTACTAGAAGGGTAAGCATTGAACTAGGACCAGGAGATTTTTGTTGTATAGTTCTAATGTTATTTTGACTTTTTGGAGATTGTACATACAAACAGTATATTGATGTATAGAATGCTCTGGTATTATGTTTTATGATTGGATGTTTGAGATTTTATGTTTACTACTGCTAGGTTTTCTACTGTATTTGACAGGTGTCCCCGCTACCCATGGGTTCGGGTTAACCATTTTATTTATTATGTGATATTTTATGTTAAGAAATTGAGGGATGTTACAACTTCTCTTTTCAATTTTGGTCCCACCAGTCGCCGGATCGAAGATTTGAGGCTACCACGACGCTCTTGGCAAAGTTCCCTGCGAGTTTGCTGGAGCGGATCGTTGGGGAAACGAAGTTGGAAATCATCCCTGAGTTGAGGTAAGGCTTTTTAAGCCAAATTTGGTCTTGTGATAGTTATAGGAAATGATGTATGTATGAAAATACTGAAGTTTAATACTGAAAATTTTCAGTTTTAGGGTATTGATTAAGAAATCCTACGGGGGTCAGGTTAGGATATTTTAGGGGCCTTCTCAGTAGTCGGGTAAGGGAATAAATTAAAACAGTTACTTTCCATACAAATTATTATTAATTATGAGTAAATTTATTTTCATAAAAGCATATGTTATAATTGTATATTATGGATGAAATGTACGTTTGGGAAATACTACTATTATGTTGAAATGTATATATATATATGAGATGTCAGAGAATTACGATTTTAGAATAAAAAGTATGATTTTATACAGTGCATGTATGACATGAATATTATTTTATGTGAACGTATTATGATATGAAAGATTTTATGAGCAAAGTATGTTATCAGGTATTATGAAAAGATATGTTATGTTACGATGATTTTGACAAATGTATGATAAACGATTTATTTTCAAAATGTATATACCTGAGATGATTTCGGCACGAGGCTGTAATTACGATATATTCAGCACAAGGCCGTATTTATGATATTTTCGGCACGAGGCCGTAATTATGATGTATTCGGCACGAGGCCGTAATTATGATATGTTCGACACGAGACTGTAATTACGATATATTCGGTACAAGGCCGTAATGATGTTATGTATGATCATGTATTATATGTTATCACAACCAAGATATTAGTTTAGTTCAGTTCACGGGCTCGGTACCGTAGCTTATAGGTCAGATGTTTATAATCAGATTAGTGCTAACCACCCTATGAGGGGGTGGGAGATGGATAGTCGATGTGGCTTTCAGTAGAGTGTGGAAGTCCACCTGGCAGTCCGGACCAGGGTGTGGCAGGCCCATCGTACTTACATACATATTTGACTTGGTAGTGGTCGGCCAGCCATTGTCAGGTCCCGCTTTCGGGCTGCACAACTCGTCGTGAGGGGTAATACATGACATTAGTTAGCTATTCATCATAAGTATATTTTCAGTATTACAGTTATAACAGATGTTTTATGTATGTTATGATTTATTAACAAATATGAAATTATATGGTTATCCAGTATGATATGATGAATGTTTACAGAGTTATGAAATGTATTGTATACGTACAAGTGCCTTAAATATTCATGTTGTCACACAACTGTATTTAGTTTATTTTCCCTTACTAAGAAGTATCTCACCCTCGAATATTAAATAATTTTTAGGAAACCCAGAGAGACCGGCAGGTCAGGGCCGTCATTGAGTGGGTTTAGCTTCCCTACTAGAAGGGTAAGCGTTGAACTAGAATCAGGAGATTTTTGTTGTACGATCCTAGTGTTATTTTGACTTTTGGAAAATTGTAAATAAATACAGTATTTTGGGAATGTAAATAACTCTAGTATTATGTTTCATGGTTGAATGATTGAGATTTTATTTTACTGCTGCTTAGGTTTCTGCTGTGATTGACAGTTGTCCCTGTTACCCACGGGTTCGGGTTGACTTTTCCATTCATTACGTTATATTTCATGTTAAGAAATTTAGGGTTGTTACAATTATTATTATTATTTAATTTTTTAAAAATTTTAATTTTAATTAATTTTCTTTTACATTCCCAAGTATATCATTTTCTGGGGCGTTACACATTGTTTGGACACCCACTAGCTTGGAAGAACTTGGTGTGATGATTCTTCTAAGCAATAATTACCACAAATTTGGGACACCACTTCTCATCAAGGAGCTTACATGCCTACACATATGAAACATTGTTAAAAAAATTTAAAAAAATTTATGATCACAGATTTATTTCAAATTAATCCAAGGAAATAGTAGGGGTAATAAGTGTAAAAAAGGGACTTGGATAAATACAAACACTTCTATAATTTGATCTAGTTCAATGTTCAAAACCTGGTTATTGAACTGGGATTCACTAACCCCACCCCTAAATCAAACGGTTAATTAACTAATGAGTGAAGATTAATCTAAGATAAATGAAGAAAATAATTGATAAGCAAATCATCCTTTTAATACTTGATAATATTAGTACTTTGGATCCAAAGGATATGGATATTGATGTTATCAAGTATTAAAAGCCATATTTTTATTTCTATTTAGGCAAATGATTCAAGCAACAAAAGGAATTTTTTTGGGGGGTTTCAACATGCTAGTAAGGCCAAAAGATTATCTTTGTACAATGTTGCAACTTCTCTAATATCTGCAAGATAGTTAATGAATCGTACAAGCCAAAGAGAAAAAAAAAAAAAAATTCTCACACACATAGCGTACAAATCTAGAAGACCACATCAAATGAGAGATGCAGTTTCAGGACTTCCAGAAAGTATAGTCTGAAGGTAGATTGGAACTTTCAACTTTTCTAAACAATTAGGAGAAGGGAAGCATATATATAAGTGCTAAAAACGACAAATAAAATAAGATCAAAACTGAATGTAATTACCTAAACAAGACGGATCAAACACCCAGAAAATGTTCTGATCAAAATCACTGTTGATGATCTCCACTAGTACACTTTAACCATTAATTAATTATATCTTAAGAAGAAGAAGAAGGGAAAGGAATTCCAAGTTATTTATTTTTCTTGATTGTAGTAGATCATACAATTTGTGCATGCAGAATTCGTGGTACTTATTTGGGGTCACCACTATGAATTTTATATAAACATTATTTATTTGTCAAATAATGTCTTAATAAAATTTCTAAAATGCGAGCCTATAACAGTAAGAGACAATGGATGAATTCTTTTGCTTTAATATATTTTGTTTTGGTTTATCCTTATTCAAGTACAATGCACAAATTGTATGATCTACTACAATCAAGAAAAATAAATAACTTGGAATTCTTTATGTAGAAATGTTGAATTTAATAAGTGTTGATAATAAGTGTTGGATTAGAGAAGCCCTGAAAATTATAAGTGACATTTGATTCTATTTAAATAAGTGTTATTGTTAGTTAAACGTAATTTAAATTATAATTATTAAGATTTTTAGTTAACAATTTCAATAATAATTATTTTTAATTAATGTTTAAATTTTTTCTACTAAATAAAATAATATAAGATTTCCCTTTTTAATTATATTACTTTATGATAAAAATAATATTATTAATTAAATTAAAAATTATAATTTATTTTATGTAAAAATTTAAATTAATAAATGATTCTTCTCTCTAATAATTTAATTTATTATTATAATAAATAAATAAGGAGAACACAAAAAAAAAAAATTAAACAGTGTATGTTATAAATTGCAGTTAAAAAGATTTTTAAAAATAAAATACTTAGGATTATTAATAAAAAAATTGAATACATAATTAATCTCGCCATTTGGTTCAATGAAATTTAAATGGTAATTCAATCCAGTGCTAATGCGTTGTAAGCAAATTCGCCATTTAGTCCGGTAAGATTTGTTTAAAATAAATGTCGGACTTGAGACGTGTCAAATCTTAAATCTTGTTGTACACATTACGTGGGAAAGTATTTGAGAAATTTTTTTTTCGAATAGGATGTTATTTATGGGGGAAAAAACTCGGAAGGAAAGGGTTGGGGAGGGAGTGATGAGTGTCTGAGCCTGAGTCTGACTGCTGTGTGTTCAGTGAGGTAATGAAATCATATGTAGCACTGTTGGGAATTGGGGCAGCCCACATTCCGAAAAAAGGGAGAGTACGTGCGTGTCGAGATAGTATTGGCTGCATCAATATGATGGACCCTTCAAACTGCAGCCCCCACCTCCTGTTTGTTTGGTTTTGGGGTACTTACAGGCCAGCAGGCGGTGGAAGGGCTAATCTGCCACCCTCCAAAAAACTTCTGTCGCATTTTAATTCTATCTAATCTAATAATAATAATATATTAATCTTTTTCTAAAAGCTACAACCTTTTAAAATTCTCTGCATCCTACAAACCATATTACATCCCTTTATAATTCTTATAATTCCCTGCATTAGCACTTTTCAGTACTCATCCCTTTAATGCAAGGCCACAGCTGCATTTGCATGATTTTATATATATATATATATATATGCATAGGGCTCACCTTAACACTTGTTTGGATCATGGCACAACAAATTGTTACCCTCTCAATTATATCAAACCAAGTGATTATTTTAGTGTTAAATTGCTAAAAGGGTATATTTAAACTTTCTTTTAATTTTATTAGAATTTTTCACCTCCACCAAATGTTATTCCACCTTTCCATCCATTTCTCTCATTTTCCTATCATAAGTCATAACATATTTAATGTACATAAACCAACACGGAGCTAAAAGAGAGAGCACCAGCTAGTTAGTTTTTATCAAAGTATATGGATATAAGTTGTCGTGTTGTGGATTGGGGATTGAAATATTTTTTAACTGTCAAGTTACAGCGCAACGCCTGTCTTACAGAAACACCTATACCCTACCCTACTAATGCTACCTACAAGCTAAATGGATTTGTGTTTGTGTTTGTGATTGTGGTGATAGCCGCAGGTGGGTTCCCGAATTCAATGCAAACACAACCAAACCCTAATTAATTAATCTATATATTTCATCTTATCATCAGCTGCTACCTACTGCTACTGCTACAATACCCATTCTCTCTCTACATTTATACGTAGAGAGAGAGAGAGAGAGAGACAGAAGACACAAAAGCAACAAAAATCAAGTAGGCTCATGAGAGAGAAGATACAAAAGCAACAAAAATCAAGTAGGCTCATCCTGGGTAAGTACGTTCCCCAGTCAGTCATGCAATTGTAATTTTGGGGGCATTCTCGGAATCCTAACTTGCCCCCAGAATCTGTATGTGGGGGTGCGTGTGTGTGTGTGTGTATATAAATGGAAGGAAGGGAGCTTGATACGCCGGCAACTCGGGTAATTAGGCTGAGTTATAATAGTAATTTTAAAGGATGGATCCCGACGCTTTCACCGCCGGTTTGTTCAGGTGGGACACCCGAGGGGCCTCCGCTGTTCCCCCTCCGCCCACCCGCCTTTTTGACCCACCCAGTATTGTTTTATCACCTCTTCCTGCTCCTCCCGTTACTGCAGCTGCTCCTCCTCCGCCCCCTCATCAGGTATCGACGATGGGGGCAGGGGCGTACTCGGTGGGGGTGCGACAGCGGGATCAGGTTGGGGTTGGGGGACTGGAGGAGTTGTTCCAGGCATATGGCATCAGGTACTACACGGCGGCCAAGATCGGGGAGATGGGGTTTACGCCGAGCACTCTGCTAGACATGAGAGAGGAAGAGCTGGACGACATGATGACCAGTCTCTCCCACATCTTCCGCTGGGACCTCCTCGTCGGCGAGCGCTATGGTATCAAAGCTGCCGTCAGAGCCGAGCGCCGACGACTACTCGCTGCCGTCGACCCCACCACCAACAATCACCCCAACCATAATAATATTAATAACAACATTGTAGCTCTCGACGCACTCTCGCAGGAAGGTCAGTTGCATATACATGCGTACATTATTTACACTTACCATTTGACCGTTGATAATTTAGTTTAAAAGAGTTTTGAAAATACAAAATATATATATTGTTATGACCGGAAGAATCCATGTGTGGGCTTGATACATATGGGTGAACACCAACTTGATCCAAAAGTTGAGCCTATTAGATCTTGAACCCAGCCATGTATATAAGCACCCATCATCCACTAAATTTGTTCAATGTGAGACAAGCTCACAAATAGAATTTTCAACAATCTCTCCCTCACTTTTGAGTTTCAACTGTTTCCCTTTGAGCGGAAATCGTCTCCCTTTTTGGAGAGTAAGCCCAATTCACCAACAATTGTTCAAGTGGACCTTACCACTGACATCTTATATACATCGAATTGCATTCCACATGTCTTTAAACCAATCATACCTCTCACGTCTTGATCATATTTGAATCCATCCGCAACCTAGATGATCCTTATTGACCTCAGCCATACACTTGGTCCTCCAACTGTTAACACTCAGGAGAATTAATTTCAAGTCTCGACTTTTTTTACGATGTTGCTCACCTAGAGTTACAAACCTTCACCTCTGATAGCACTTGTTATGATCGGAGGAGCCCATGTGTGGGTTTAATACACATGGGCAAACACCAACTTGACCTAAAAGTTTAAACCTATTGGATTTTGAGCCAAACCATATATATAAGCACCTATCATCCACTAAATTTTTTAAAAGTGGGACAAACTCACATGTGGAATTCTCAACACACATGGAATTTAACGAAGTAATTAATAATTACAAATGAACACTACAGGGCTGTCGGAGGAACCGGTGCAACAAGGAAGAGAAGCAGCGGGGAGCGGCGGCGGAGGGGTGGTGGTGGGAGGTGGGGGAGAGAGAATGAGAATGCAGCGGCAAATGAAGCAGCAGGGTGGTAGCAGGAGTAATAGTAATTATCATGATTGTCAGAGGAGGAGGAGAAATGCATCATCATATGAGGATGAGGATGAAGAAGAAGAAGCAGATGACGATGATAAGGAGGGGGAAGAAGACGATGACGACGACATTATCATAAACAATAATAATCATAATATGAATGGGGGAGGAAGAGGAGGGAGCATGCATGTGAGGGGGATGATATCGATGAGGATGATGAGAGAGCATGGGAACAGCATAAGCAGTGGTGGGGGTGGGAAGAGGGATGAGAATCAAGAAGATGAGCATGAATATCAGAGGCAGAGGGAGCATCCGTTCATAGTGACAGAGCCAGGGGAGGTGGCGCGTGGGAAAAAGAACGGCCTCGACTACCTCTTCCACCTCTACGAAGAGTGCCGCCGCTTCTTGATCCAAGTTCAGACCATTTCTAAGCAACGCGGGGAAAAATCCCCCTCCAAGGTACCACACATCAAATTCACATGTATAATGTGTACGTACAGATCTTTAAAAATTTTAAGAACTTTTAAGCCCCCTTGTTAGAAAATAAAAAATGGTGGTCATGCACTTAACCTACACATGCAAAGATAAACACGTGCTTTATTGTAGCTATGAACATCCTTGGAAGTTTTATAATTTTATATTAAAGATGACAACACGGGGATTTTTATCAATGGTTTTCATAGCTACAAGAATTATATATGCATGTATGCATTATATCAACATGAATATATTGCTGTACTGTACCTACATCATTTATTACTTTAAGATTAATTTCTTATGTGTGGCCGTGTGTGTGTGTGTGTGTTAAACAAGTTGATTAATGTGTGTATATTAGCACTAACTATTACATAAATAGTTGGCACTAAGCAAATGATTTTACAAATTCACATACTTGCAAGATACCAATTCTGCAAAATGTACATAGATTAAAATTCTAACTCAATGAATTAAGTAGTGGGATCGACCAGGGCAGGAGGAAGCAAAGTGGAATCCCTACGATCTCTATAGGCTAGGTGTAAGCTAGGGAAGAGTGAGGGCCGAGGGGGGCATGCGAACAGCTGTATCCAGTGGGAAGACGACAGCTCTCCTACGGAGTGTCTGACCAAAAGCAAAACACGAGAAGAAGAAGTACTAGATTAGAAGAAAAGAGAGTCATGTCTGTCAAAATAAATAAGTAAACTGTCACATCATGCGCACTGCGTCTGCCTCCAAAGATATTCCGAACCCTTTTCCCACATCCACGTCTACAGTGCCACTTTCCGGCGTTTTCCTTTTCCTCTGGATCTTTAGGATTCGTAGTGACTTCAACCCTTTCTGTCTTATCCTGTATAACTACCGCACCATTTCTCTCCCTCCGACCCAACTGTTCCTTCACTTCCCTCCACTTTATATAGAGGTGACAAATCGGGTTATTAACGGATCAAGATTAAACGAGTTCAAATTTAAATTAACCCATTTATTAACAGAAAAATCCAAGCCGCCTAATTATAAACAAGTCATGATCGAGTCACTTATTTAAAAATATAAATTATTTATTTTAAAATTTTGCAAACATTTCATATAAATTAAAATGACATAATTAGAAAAAAAAAAAAAACTCTGTTTTATTTATTAATATCTAACTAAAAAAATAGAAACTGTAGAACAGTAGGACTGTAGAATCAAAATCCATTCCAGGCCAATTTCAGATTGCAGCTCTAAAGCCTAAAGGAACCAAACAAACACCACTTCACCCCCGCCCCCGCCCCCCCCCCCCCCCCCCCCCCCCCCCGCCTCCCCTCTCCCTCTCCCTCTCTCTTGTCTGGTTCTTTCTGCGTCGGCCTTCCTGCAGCAATGGCGAGCCACGAAGAGTGGCTTCTGGAGTCAGCTGGAAATTCAACTACAATAGCAAAGAGACTCGCTCGCTACTCTCAAAGAAGCCCTTGATTCTAATCCAACCAATCACGAGCTCCTCTCGGCATGCGTCTCATTATCCATCTTCACTTCTAAACTCCAGTTTCACAGAAATATAGAAACGCAAAATAAAACAAATTGAACCTCATTGTTTTCGATTTTCCACCCCTACTCACAAGCCGGAGTTGTCCCTTATTGCAAATTTATAGAAGGCAGAAGCACTAACTTAAGGAAAGAATATAATGATAGAATTATAGGCAGATATGGGTGACCCGCCCCAAACCTGTCTAACCCTCATCGCAAATAACCGGATCAACTTATATTAAACCCAAACCCGATTTAAACGGGTGAGTCATGGATTACCCGTCGGGTTTGCCACCCCTAACTTTGGACTTCATCATTTTGTAACAATAATAATATAATAAAAAAAACATGTATAATTACTTGCTTTCAAAAAACAAAACTATACACCCACGCTACTCCATGATAACACATGCATACATATATGTGCATTATTATCTGTGTTATTTTCACTTGTTAAACAAAGAACGAAGATAAAATATAGAACATCCACACACACTCCTCTTTATCTTTCTGCGTTATTCAAGTAAAAAATGTGTACTCATAGGTTCATACAAAGCATTGCACAGATACACGTTACTGAATACAAACGAGGCACTGATACATGCCCCTTTTTTTTTTTTGGGTTTACCTCATAGGCTCATATTATTATTATTATTATTATTATTATTATTATTAAGGCATGACTGTACTTTGAAGATGACTTAAATAGTAGGGGGGCTGTTGTGGTTTAACCTGGCAAGCATGGAGCAGGTAACGAACCAAGTGTTCAGGTACGCGAAGGAGGCAGGGGCCAGCTACATAAACAAGCCCAAGATGAGGCACTACGTCCACTGCTATGCACTCCACTGCCTGGATGAGGATGCCTCCAATGCGCTGCGCCGCAGTTTCAAGGAGAGAGGTGAGAACGTGGGTGCCTGGAGACAGGCCTGCTACAAGCCCCTCGTCTCTATTGCTGCCCGCCAGGCCCGCTGGGACATTGACTCCATTTTTGAGTCCCACCCCCGCCTCTCCATTTGGTATGTACCCACCAAGCTCCGCCAGCTTTGCCATGCTGAGCGCAGTGCTGCAACTGCCACCGCCTCTGCCACTGCCTCCAACACACATCACCACCTCCCTTTCTAGCAAGCTTTTCCATAACAGGCCCTTCCATCTGTATCCCAGATAAAAATTGAGAATGCATGTGACAAACAACTAGCTTATTGTTATCTCTCGTGTTGATGGATATTTTCAATCAAAACTATGATTATTGAGTTTGGATGCAGTGTTTAATTCAGTTTAGTTCATATACCCACATGAATTAATTTTCCTCGTCAATATTTTTGTAATGGTTCCAAAAACCTACTAAATTTTTTTCAACCGATCAACAAGCTTTGTCCTCCAAAGGAACCGTCCAAAAAAGAAAAAATTAGCACCAGTTCCACTATGATGGAAGAAAGATGAATCTGATTTTGTCCATGCTTTAGGAACCATAAGCTAATACAGCCATGCAGATGAGCTAATCAACAACATTGGGAAGCAAATGCCCACTTCCCACTTCGAAATCAATAATCTGTAATGCGGTGCTTCAACTCACTATATTATTCCCTTAAATTGTCAATTGTAGTTGCATGTGTAGCTTATAAATGTAAAATCTTCAAACCTGAGGGGGGAAAAATCTTTCTTTTTTCAGCTAACAATATTGCAACACCATTGTATGACAAAATTCCAATAATGATAACTTACCTGAGTGGGAAAGCGGCCAGAGAATGTAAAGAGTCATTCATCAGTAGATGCAGATGAATGATGACTGGGGTATCTCCACAAAACATCAGCCCATGTGCTCTCACCATTAGTCACCTCCTTCACCACAGATGCCACCTCCTCCACATTCACACGAATCTGCTTCTTGCTGTCCCTCTCGCGAATTGTCACCTCAGACGTTGAATCTACTGTAACAGCAAAGGGCACACCAAGTTCATCTGTTCTCGCATATCTTTTCCCAATTGATGTACCTGCAAAAACATAACAGGCACGCACAGATGAACATTTGTTTATGAAGATACAACTCCACATTTAATTCACCAATTGCACTGGATCACATGGATGAGTAACTGTCATACAGACAGACAGAACACATAAATGAATTTTGTGCATCCTAGCATAGTCTCAAAAGTTGTGCAAGAGATGTTCAATTGGCTCCTCGCACTGGAATCCAAGATCAGCTGCTTCAAGGACTGCACAATCTGCCATCCATTTAACCCGGGGGAAGGCTGACTTGCCCTTCCTGGCTCAATTAGGGCGCACACAGTAGATGAACTCAGCAAATACTAGGTTAGCAGAATGCACTATAAACTGGATACTGGTGAGGCAACGCACATCATCTTAAAGAGAGACGACCTGAGTGGCTAAGTGGTTCACACATTATAGAGTTGTTAGGTCAGAAAGGAATGCAGAACACCAAGAAGTCCAATGTTTCAGTTCTGGAGATGAACTCAGTCAACATTCAAGTGGCTGATAAATTTGTATTTCATTACTATCAGTGACATGCAATGTTTTAAAAGGCGAGGCATTCTAACCCATAGGAGGTGAGGTATAAACCTTAAGGCGTTGGGGCACAAGCCTTATGAGAACTTTATTTTTAGTTAAAAATATGTATATTTTATTTTTAAAAAAGAAAAAATAAGAAAAATACAAATATGATGTAAAAAAAATCAAATATAATTTGCAACTACTTGTTGGCCACTCAAAAAATTGCTATCTTGAATTCATTATGTAAATCATGGCAAGAGATAGTTGTACATTACCAAGTTTAAATTATTTTCAAAATCTAAGATACAACTCAAATTATTTTGTAATGGTAAGGTTCAAAAGTTTTAGAAATCAACTCCTATCATGACAATTGTTTTTATGAACATAGAGTTAAAATTTTGTAGCCAGATATAACTTGAGGACCACTGACCACATACCCAAAATGCATAAGCCTCAATTGAAAAGGCGCAAAAGGTGTACTTTTGTTCAAATGCAGAAGTCTTAGCATGTAACGTGTTAGCCTTTTTGGAATTTGGTATTTTAGAATGAGCCTCAATGCTTATTTGGCATGCCTTGCCTTGGTCAGTGGCACGCGTCCATTAAAGAAAACCTAAAAACAGTAGTTTCTGACGTAGAAGGTGGTGTCAACCAATAGTATGGGAAGTAACTAGTAACTAGGCTTATAGAATAACCAAGGCTACCTAACAAAGCAAGGGCATTAGGGCAATAAAACAAAACAAAACATAATTGGTTGCTTAGATTGCTTACCTTTGCCCACAATTGCCGTTGGTGCTTGACCAGGCTACAAGGCATGTAGGCTTGATATTCTGATCTTAAAATCAATAATGCCACAAAATCCCTGCCCTTCACGGATATTCTCAACATTAAGGGACATGTATATTAGGGTTAGGTGTGTATTAGGGTAGGGTGTGTGCAACTCACTTGGATTATCGCTTGGGGCAACAGGAATTATTTCCTAGCACTAATGATCAAAGTAGAATACATAATGGAAGAATAAGCTCCCCAATTTACTAAAATACTAGTAATGCGGTGTTTAAAATGTCACCAATTTATTAGTCATTGGTTGTGGTGGTGTTTCCCGATCATCTCTTGAATGATTCAAATGTCAGCAAGTTAATTTCACATGAGAGACATGAGTGAGGGGGCTAATTGCATTGAGCACAAGGGGTTTTTATGTGGCTAAAGTAAAGGCAAGTTAAGAGTTTCTGAGCAATGTGTGTTGATAGGGTTGACTTTAGTAAAGCAAGACAAGACCAAGAGCACTCTGTATATTCATTTAGATCTTTGGGATTTAGCTCATATTCCTTTAAAAAGATGGTGCAAGATACATGCTCACCTGCAATGATGACTACTCAAGGAAATTTCAATTTTCAACTATTCTTGAAACATAACAATGATCTATTTGTCCATTTAAGCAGTGGAAAACTTTGATTAAGAAGCGAAAGCAAATCAAATAACTAGGAACTGACATTCAGATCTTTGCAATTTAAACAGGGGGAATACCAATGCTAGTTATGCAATGTTCTAGCCACATCTTTCCCTCATCTCCTTCATTTGAGCTCACGAAAAATAGTATGATTTCCTTCTTTTGGTTGACTTGGGTAGCACTTCGGTTTCTTGGAACTTCCATACTTTCCTCATTGTCATTATTGAAGAATTGTCATCTTTTTCAAGCTAGGGATGCTTGGTCTTGGGCTTTGGGTCATTTGGGGGTGTATTATTATAAATCATTTTTTGAGTTTTTGCCCCAATCCAATTATTGTTTCCCCCCATATTCATTTATTTGGAAGGCAAAGCTCCCCCAAAGATTAAGGCTTTCGTTCGGCTGATTGTGCTTAATAAAATCAATACTAATAACCTGTTGCAGATCATGAGGCTTGAAGGCTTTATCTCCATCATATGTTTGCATGCGCTGTTATTTGAATTCTGAAACGGCACCTCATCTGTTTTCAAACTCTGACTATGCTTGGAGAATATGGAATAAATTATTAGGTGTGATGAGAGAAACTTGGGTTTGGCCAGTTTCAGAAGAGGTAATGTTGTCCATCTCTTTTGAAGGGTTTGGAAGAAGGAAGGAGATGGTCCCGTGCACCAGCAACCTACTACTGAGAAATTGCCAGGGTCCTCTCCTGCTTTAAGATTTGCGATTGTTCCCAGCCGTGATAAAGAGAAGAGACAAAGAAGAAAATGAGGGAGGTGAATGAAGGAGCAAACATGCAATATAAATGGCACTGAGCAGGACCTCTGATTACATTCAATCACTCCAGATCAGGGACTTGCAGTGCTGGATCAGGGAGTTGTGAATCTCATTATCTTTATGGAAGTTCATCAAACTTTTAAGGCAGATCGAAAGGTGATCAACATTGATCATTTGGATAATTTCTCCTTTCACATTATTGAATTTGCAGGAAGGTTTTTGTCAAATTTATCATTGAAAGTCTATGAATTTCAGTGGATTTTAGGGAAGTTGGGCGTATCTGATTTTGGTTTAGGGCTAGTTAACGATCTTGGTGGAAATACTTTCAGGTTGGTCATGCGTATACTTAGCCTGAAACTCTTGTCGAATGGAAGGGGTTGTTTTTTGTGATTAGAGAAATATAAAGAGTAGGGTCGTCCTCAATCTGTCCCTCTATTCCTGAGGGTGTGGAAGCATCAAGTTGGAAAGCTTTCTTTCGTGCTTCAAAGGAGTTTGCTTCTGACAAATCTGAGGGTTTAAAACTGATGGTCAGTTAGTTGGGATGGAGATGTGCAGATTGTGGTTCAGCAAATGTTTGGAGAAGCAATGATGTGGGAGAGTAAGGCAGCAATTTTCAGAGGCTCTCACTGGGGATTTATTATGCCAATGCTCTTAGAATTCTAGCAGTGAAGACTGAACACTTCAACACTAAATTGTATGGCCTGAAAAGTAGGGATTTTCAGGCATCAGCACCTTTTTCTTCAAGATTCGGTAGGTAGGGCTCTTCAAATTTAAATTTAAAAGACGCAAAACTATTTGTCCTGAATAGTAGGGATTTTCTAGTTTCAGCAGTTTCCTCAAGATTTGGTAGGTGAGGTTTTTCAAATTTAAATTTAAATCATTATGGTTTAAATGCAAATGGACCTCAGGATTTCAGACCTATTAAGACAAGTAGTGAGCAAATGGGTTGGCAAGAAAAGACAAACTAAGCCCTATGAAGATGCCAGTCAGGGTAAGATAAGGGAGTTGGGCATAGATAAGTCCAATTTGGTTGCTGTGGTCCCTGAAAATCAAGAAGGCTTGGTTTCTGGTAAGGTTTTTGAGCTGGATCAAGTTAAGTCCACTGTGGGTCTTAACATAAGGGCTGAAGTTCATTAAAATAAGGTAGGGGAAGCATGTTATTCTGAGATACAAGTATACGTTCTGATTCTCTTTGTGGTTTGAAGAATCAGAAGCTGGAAGATCATGTGCCACACTCTGATGTCCAAGTGAAGCAGGTTAAAGATAAAATGCTAGAATCAAGTATTCCAATTAAAAGAGTTCTTTATTGTCTGATATTGGGGGTGGGTCGCAATCTTTGGAAGTTTCTGGTTCAGATGGGAATTTTTATTCTGATTATGCCGAAGAAATGGGAAGTATGTGTGAGATTGGAAAAGGCTTGATTTTAGATCAATTGGTGGCTAAGAATGGATTTGATAGGGATGTTGATCAAGCTGAATTTCCGAGTCCTGATTCTGCAATGGTGCCTATGAATGAGCCAACTGTTCTAATTGGTTTGGAAGTTGTTCCTTGGTTTGATCAGTTGGAACTTGGAAGATAGGTTAGGTAGCCCTACAAAGCTCTCTGAAGAAGCACAAGGTTTGTGTTCACCGTTGAGGAACACTGGGAATCAAGTAATAGATTTGCTTGAAGAGGGTTATTTGGCCAGCATTTCTAATCTTGAGCCTAATCTTATCGACATTCTTGGAGATTCCATGTCTATTGAGAGGGTAATTGACAATGAGAATGTACTTTCATCGAAGGATCAGAAAACTTCTTATTCTCAAAGAGGTATCCTTCCCATTCCCAATCATTCTAATTTTACTAATAATGTTGTATGCCAAGGAGGGGATTCCTTACTATTAGTCCTTTTTTTGGGGGGGAGGAGATGTCGTTACTGTTAGTCCTTTGGGGGGTGAGAGAGACAAAAGAGATCCAAAAAACTCCTAGAGAATATGGGTTTAAAGCTAGTGAGTCCTTTAGGCCAATAGGTGAAGGTAGGGATGAGTCCTAGGACTTATGAGAGATAAAAAAAGGAGGTTCAAAAGGAACTCAAATAAGTAAGCATCTTCTATTAATTATAGATGGATTAGAAGAGAAGGTAAGGAGGGCAAGAGAATTAAATGATGAAGCTCATTAGTCAGAATTTTAGGAGTTAAGGGAATTTTAGGAAGAGGGAGTTCAAGAAGTAGGCATTCTCAAGATTTGGTCTTAGTTCAGGAAACTAAATTAGAGAATTTTGATGGAGTGGTGAAGAGTATTTGGGAGGGAAGGTGTAAGGATTGGGAGTTTATTTCCTCTCAGGGGTCATTTGGGGGCATTCTTGTTGTTTGGGATACTAGGCCCATTTCTAAAGTTGATAGTTTTGTTGGGCTCTTTCCCTTTTTGGTTCTAGTAGATATTTAAGGTAGAGATCATTGGTGGGTTACGTCAGTTTATGGTCCTCCGAGACCCAAATTTCTATCTCTTTTTGGGATGAATTGTATGCCGTTCTTGGTTTTTGTTCCTCCGGATGGATTGTAGGTGGTGACTTTAGTGTTGTTAGGTTTACTGGGGAGATAAAAAGGGGAGGTAGGTTTTCTTTGAGTATGCAGAAATTTGATAGGTTTTGCAAAAATGCAAGGTAAGGCTGCGTACTATAGAACCATTGTAGTCCGCTCCTTTCTCGGACCCTGCATACACAGGAGCTTTGTGCGCCTGCCCCTTTTATTAGGGGCTTTGGGTTGAGGGATTTGCCCTCGGATAATGTTCTTTTTTTCTTGGTTTGTGGGGTGGGGAGAGGGATGTTGCTAGTTGATTAGGTAGGTTTTTATTTTGCAGTGATTGAGAGGATGAGTTTTCTAATCTTTCTCAAACTATTTTGTCTAGAACTGCATCTGCCCATTTTCCTTTTTTTTTTGGAAACTTCTAAGGTGAAGTGGGGTCCCTCTCCCTTTCGGTTTGAGAATATATGTCTTGATCACAATTTTTTTCCTTCTGTAATGAGAGATTCTTGCTGTGATGATTTTGAGAGGGCTCGGGAAGGATTTAGGTTCACGAGGAGGCTTAAGCATCTTAAGGAGACTTTGAAGATCTGGACTAGGGAGACTTTTAGTGATATTAGGGTGAAGAAGGCTATCATTTTGAGTTGCATTTTTTCAATAGAAAAGAGGAAGGTGTTAATTTATTGAATAGTGAAGAGGCTAAACAGGTTTCCTTGAAGAATGAGTTGGAAGATTTGATTTTTAAGAGGCAAGGAGTTGGAAGCAAAATACTAAATTTAAGTGGGCAAAAGAAGGTGATTGAACAAAATTTTTTCCATAGGCTAGCTAGTGGGAAGATAAGGAGCAAAAGAGGTTATTTGTTATTTTTGTTTGATTGCAATTGAGATTACAAATTATTTTTCCAATCTTTATTCAAAATAGGATCTCTTTATGCCTGTGATTGAGGGTTTCGATTGGAACCCCATTTCCAGGGATCATGCAAGTTGGTTGGAAAAGCCTTTTGAGGAGGAAGTTAAGGCAACTGTGTTTGGGATGGAAAGGGATAAAGCTCTATCTCCATATGGTTTTAATTTAACTACTTTTCAAGAGTGTTAGGATGCGGTTAAGGTGAATTTGTTTAAGGTCTTTAATGAATTTTTTTGTAATGGGATTCTAAGCAAGAGCATTAATTCCACTTTCATCACTTTGGTGCCTAAGAGGAATAAATCTACTAAGATTGCTGGTTTTAGGCATAGTTTAGTGACTAGAGTGTATAAGATCATTGCTAAATTACTAGCTACTAGGTTGAGTGTGGTGTTAGATGATACTATTTCTAAGGTGCAAAGTGCTTGTGTGTGTGTTGGGGGTAGGCAGATAGTGGATGCTATTTTGGTTGCTAATGAGGTTGTAGAGAAGCTTTGAAGGAAGAATGAGAAGGGCATTCTTTTCAAATTAGATTTTGAAAAACCATATGATAAGCTTAGCTGGAATTTTTTGGATAAGGTGTTGGCTAGAAAAGGGTTTGGAGAGACAGAGGACTTGGATAAGGGGTTCCTTGTCTAATGCTTCTTTCTCAGTTATTGTGAAAGAAGAACCTAAATCTTGGTTTAAAGCATCAAAAGGTGTTAAGACAAGGCGACCCATTATCTCTTTTTTCTCTTATTTGGTTGTTAATGTTTTGAGGAGAATGGTGGAGAAGGCGGTTGGTAAGAATTTCTTTAAAGGGCAAGAAGTGGGTAGAGAAGGGGTATGTGTGTCCCGTCTTAAGTTTGTTAGTGATACTTTGTCATTTATTCATGATCATACACATTCATTCTATTGCTGCAAAGGCTATGTCAGAACGTGTATGAGCGAGATAAAGGAGTTTCCCTACCAATCTTTGGTATTGCTCTCTGTTGTTCACTTCTTCAGCCTTAGCTGGTTGGAGTTTTATGTTCGGCTCTATAGGTGTTTCTGGCGCTTTGCACCTTAGCAGACCTAGTTCTCTAAGTAAATCAAGCACATACTTGCGTTGCGAAACAAAAATTCCTTTCTTTGATCTCAAATTCCTGAGCAAGGATCTTCTTTAACCTCTCTAGCTAATTGCTATCATCACCTGTTAGAATTATATCATCTACATAGACAATAAGGGTAGCCATTTTACCTTCACTCGTGTGTCTATAGAACATAGTATGATCGGCTTGACCTTGGCTGTAGCCATGACTCTTTACTACCTTCCCAAAGCGTTCAAACCAAGCTCTAGGAGATTGTTTGAACCCATACAATGATTTCCTCAATCTGCACACCTTGCCTTTGCCACCTTTCCCTTCAAATCCTGGCGGTAGATCCATAAAGACTTCCTCCTCTAAGTCTCCATTTAAGAAGGCATTCTTCACATCTAGTTGATATAAGGGCTAATTAGAGTGAGCTGCTAGAGAGAGCAACACACGGATTCAGTTCATCTTGGCTACAAGAGCAACGGTAGTCAATTTCATATGTTTGAGTGAACCCCTTTGCCATAAGTCTTGCTTTGTACCTTTCTATACTCCCATCAACATTGAATTTTACTATAAATACCCATTTACAACCAAAAATCTTCTCTCCCTCCGGTAGGTCACCAATTTCCCAAGTGTCGTTAGCAATTAGTGTGTCCATCTCTTCTTGAACAGCCAATCTCCATTTTGGGTGATCTAGTGCTTCCTGAATGGTTCTTGGAATAAACATATGAGAGACATTTGAAGTAAAGGCCTTATGAGAATCAGAGAGTCTATGATAGGATAGATGGTTGGAAATAGGATGTGTGGTATAGGTTCTAACTCCTTTCCTAAGGGCAATGGGCAGGTCAAGATCAAAAGAATTATCAAAACAAGGATCTGGAGAAGAAAAAGTACTTGGAGTATGTGAAGGAGGACCAACTTGTGTAGGTGATGATGATTTGCCTTGCTCTGGATTTGAAGAAAGAGCTCTATTATTATGATGATTTCTTCTTCTGGTATAAACACGAAGCTCAAATGAGGGAATATTTGATCTGTTCGTGAATCAGGTATGCCTTGTATAGGTAGACTAGGATTTCCATTATTTTTGCCAGTTAAAGTATCGGTTTCCTGACCCTTTAAAGAGTGGATGTCAATGTCAAGGAAAACATTTGGAAGAAGCTTAGAGGTTTGCTAGAACTCATCTTCAGTTTCCTTTTTCTCCCCCTAAAGATAGTTATGGCCAAAAAAGGGCTGGTTTTCAATAAAAACAACATCCATACTGATATGAATTTTTTTGGTCAAAGGGTTACAACATTTGTACCCTTTTTTATTAGGAGCATATCCAAGGAAAACACATTTTTCTACTCTAGAATCAAGCTTGGATCAAAGATTGGTAGGTATATGAACAAAAACAGTGTATCCAAACACTTTTAGTAGCAGGTATGATGTTATCTGACATGTAAGAAACAGTTTTTTTAGGCAATCTAAGGGAGTGATGTATTTTAGCACTCAAGTAGGCATCCTATTAATGAGATAACATGTAGTTAAAATAGCATCACCCCATAGATGTTTAGGAACTTGCATTGAAAACATTAGGGCCCGTGCAACCTCTAACAAATGGCGATTTTTTCTCTCAGCAATGTCATTTTGTTGTGGGGTGTCACAACATTCCCTTTGTTGAAAGAAACGTTCCTAAACATTTGTTAAAATATTCAGTACCATTACTAGTTCTAAGGATACTGATTTTCATTTGGAATTGGGTTTCAACCATAGTATAAAAATCCTGAAAAAAAATTTCAACCTCAAATTTGTCACTCAATAAGTACACCCAACACAAACGTGTATGATCATCAATAAATGTAACAAACCATTTCTTACTAGAAGTAGTGGTTTTTGAGGGACCCCAAACATCACTATTAATTAAATAAAAAGATTTGGAAGAATGAAAAGCTTTTGATTGATAGGTGCTTCGGTGACTTTTGGATATGTGGCAAACATCACAATGAAGAGAATTGCAATCCAGTTTTTTAAATAAGCTAGGAAACAAATGTCTTAAATAGAGAAAACTAGGATGTCCTAGTCTAAGATGCCAAAACATTATTTGTTCATGTACAGAAACAAAACTAATACTACTACTCAAACCCTGAGCTTGTTTATTGTTGAATAAAGTCTCATCAAAGTAGTAGAGTCCATCAATCATCCTAGCACTACCAATCATCCTCCCTGAGAGGTGGTCCTAAAATTCACAATGGGAATTGAAAGTTAAGGAGTTATCCCAAGATGAGGGGTGAATTGGATTATTAAAATTTCTTTTAATTCCTTTCGTAAATTCTTAATATCTTGTTAATCTAGCAATCACACAACCAAACCTTATTTGGACAATCAATCAATACTTCAACACAACACAAAATTGGTTTATACAAGTTAGGCGGAAAATTAATTAAGTTATAAACCTTTATAAATAAGTGTAAGTTTAGTAGCTTGAATACTTAGATGAATAATCAATTCACAAACCAATCAACCAAAATACATTCAATCAAGCTATACTACGCAACTCTATGGCAATTCTCAGCTTTTACAAGAATTCAAAATATTTGTTTGTTTGTTTGTAGCCCTGTGTATATGAATTTGATTCAATCCTTGTATTAATGAATTTGTTTTCTCAATATGATGCACAATTTAAAATCCAACACTCTTTCCAAAAGCTTAGACTTTAAATAACTTTTAGTTAAAGAGTCTTTAGGTGTTAACCAATCAACGTACTCCCCTATGGTTTCCGCAAATTATTGATCAACCAACGTACTCTCTTTCGATTTTCGCAATCCCAAAAACAAATTAAACTTCAGTTTATTTAATTTCCAAACTACGTAGGATTTATGATCATGAAATTTAAAACATCCACGCAATTTATAAGTATGCTGGAATTTAAAGAAAATAGGGAAAGAGAGTGAGACGAGTTTTTACGAGGTTCAGCTTATCCCCAGCCTACGTCCTCACCTTTGGCCAATACAACCAAAGGATTCCACTATACTGTTCCTTTCCGGGCGGAACAAACCTTTTACACACTCCTTCAATAGGCTAGAGCAACGCCTATCCAAGCGATAGCCCATGCTCGATCACTCCTTCAATAGGCTAAAGCTACACCTCTTCAAGCGATACCCCACGCTCGGTCACTCCTTCAATAGGCTAGAGCAAGACCTCTCCAAGCGATACTCCACGCTCGGTCAACGATCCAACAACCTAGAATCGTCAAGAAACAAGAAACACTAGCTGCGTACAAGAACACTCTCACATAGAGCAGATTACTACAAATCCAATTACTATGTACTTCAATAATTAAATATCAATATGAAATACAATTAAAGCTCAAGAGAAGAATTCACTAAGTTCCTTCTAGATGAGAATTAGCAACTTAGAACTTAGTAGTAGGATGGATCAACAACTCAGAAATTCAGCACTTCAGTTGAGCAAAGATTTGAGCAAGAGAGAGCAGCAAGAGCTTTCAGCTAACAAACAGATTTTTCAATTCTTTTGTTCTTGGTTGTAATTTGATTTGCAAAACCATGTATTTATAGGCTTAGAAAAGTGTTTTCGTGTTGCCCAAGTTTACTTGGAGTATTTTCCAAGCTTTTAGAAAATTTGGGATACAAGCAACCTTTATTTGAAAATTAAAACATTTAACATTTCTATCCATTAATAGTGTTCAGTCGACTGAACTATCGGGTTCAATCTTCTGATGTTCCTTAAAGTACTGAAAAATATAGTTTAGACATAGGGTCAGACGACTGAACTTGTTTGAAGTCCCAGCTCAGACGATTGAACTGAAGGTTCAATCTTCTGAGGGTATTCTGCCTGTTCTGTGTTTCAACAAATAAATCTTCAGTTGACTGAACTAATTCTTCAGTCTTCTGAAAAAATTCTTCAGACTTCTGAGGGTACACCTCAGTCGTTTGGGCAGACCAACTTCAAAATTTTCATTTTAGTTTTCAAAATCATTTGTGCTCTCTTGCTTTAATTTATTATAAAATATTTTCCGGATTTTGAAATAAGGTCTCTAAGTCCATAATTAACCCTAGAAGAGCTTTCATCATATTTCCATAAGATATTTTAATACAAAGTACTTACATAAAGACTTCTTATGACTTTTGACATTCTAAGCTCTTAAGTCTTCATGTTTTTCTTTCTTTGAGCTCTCTTGCTTTGTCCTTCTTTAGCTTCATCTTGTCTTCAAACTTTAATATACTTTAAGCTTTGAGCAAGTCCTCTTTAACATCCATGTTCTCATAATCTTCAAGCTTTATTAAATTATCTTTAAATCCATGTTTTGACTCTTTAAGCTTCATTTGTTCATCTTTCTTTGAAGTACAAGCTTTGAATGATCCTTGTGAGCATTTGACTTTGTATTCACATACTTGAATCCTGAAATATCATCACTTAACCAAATATGTTAAGTTCATCTTATTTGTTATCATCAAAACAAGATTTTAAGCCTCGTAAGACCAATAGGAATCAAAGAAAATGACACAACAATTAAAATCCCGTGAGAGTTTACTAACAAACAACAGGTTACAAGCAAGTTTAGGGACATGAAGGACAGATTTGAGTTCTATTTTTTCAGAGATTTGGACAAAACCTATGCCAGCAATAGATGAAAAACTTCCATCTGCAATTCTAATCTTTTTATTACCAGAACAAGGAGAATAAGATTGAAACAATTGTGAGGCACTGGTCATGTGATCAAATGCACCAGAATCAATAATCCATGGTGCAAGATTTAAGCAACAAGGGTAGGCACTAGAGTTATCGCCTGTTTGGGCCAATGAACCATTAGGAAGACCAGAGACAGAAGTAGATTTCAGCAGTTGAAGAAGATGATCCACCTGCTCAGCACTTAGGAAATTAGCTTCATTGGCTTTAGGGACTGCATGATTGCTGCCTGAGGGTCCAGATTTGTTGCTCTTCCAGTTTGCTAGCTTTCCATGGAGTTTCCAGCAATTTTCTCTAGTGTGGTGTGGCTTATTGCAATAGTCACACCATACTCGAGGCTTATCTTCCAACCTCCTTTGATTAGAGTAAGGAAGCTATGCAGAAATATTGGCAATAGCCAAATCTGTGTTACTAGCAGCATGAGGAGCAGGATTATTTGAAGTTTTAGCCATGGCTACAGCAACAGAAGAGATTAGGGTAGAGTTGAACAAGGAAGAAAACCCTAAAGAGATTAGGGTCAGATTGGAGCCACCAAGGGAAACTAGGGTTACACAAGGCCAAGAGTCGGACCTAGCTCTAATACCATCTAGAATGAGATAGCTACTTGTGGAAATAATTCCCATTAATCGTAACATAGGTACAGGTCTGTATAAATAGATGTACAGCATAAGAATAGAAGGAAAGAACCAAGAAGGAAAGAACCAAAGATGCTAACTTCTAAGCAAACTAAATATTCTAGGATATTCACACATTTGCAACCAAGATTCTCTTAGAAAAATAGGAAAGTTGACTAAACAGATTTGAAACTTTCCAACAATTTCCTTGGAGCATCTGCAAGAAATTGAAGTGAAATGTTTTAAGAATATCTCAAAACTATAAAGCCAGGGCAAGGACCTTTTGGTAAAACATTGTAAGAACTTACACTACTTGGACACCATAGAAATTGATTATCTATTTGGTACTTGCCTGAATTTGCATCGGTTCATATTTACCCTCCAACTGGGGAAAAAAAAAATATTCAGTTTTGTATATGTGGTTCCTACCTAGTTGACAATTTGCAACAATTACTAGACCAATTGTGTAGTCTTAGACAACTTTCTTCTAGTGTCACCAATTATTACCTTAAATTTAGAGATCTCATCTATCGGTGCACTCTAAATAAGGAACCTAGAAATAGAATGTTAATTTTGTTCAAAAAAGGGTTTAGGGATGAAATCATAAGGTATATAAATGTTTGACAACATCCCACTACTCTAACTAAGGCTTACTATATGGCTTTGGAAGCTCAGAAATTTTTCTAGCTACCAACTCATAACCCCACTTCCTATTTTGAATAATTTCATCAGTCTAGATGAGTTTCTCTATGGTTACCAGGTATTCCTAGATCCACCCAAGATGTTCAAAGAAAACTCAAATTGGTGAGGATAATAAACAATAAAATATCAAAAGTGCAAATTTTTTGTTTTTTGAGCATCTAGATTACATAAATGATTTGCATATTACTAGTGCACAACTTTTTGATTCTCCTATGGACATGAGTCATGAATCTTCTCAATGGTCACAAGGTAGTCCTAGGCCCACCCAAGATGTTTTCAAGAGAAAACTCAACTTGTTGAGAATATCAAAAGTGCCCATCCAAATTGTCACATAATAGAATATCATTACAACAAAAATGATTTGCATATAACTAGTGCACAATTTTTTTTAATTCTTCTTTAGATGTGAGTATGAATATTCTCAAAATGAGCTCGTAGACTTGTCTTTAGTGACCCTAAGCACTGTTGGAGCCTCTAGGCTAGAGATGGACTTGACCTATCACCAAACTTGGTTGTTGAGACTTGCAATGAACAGAAAGATGAGTTGCCAATTACTATGACAGATATGTTTGTCAATGACCTTGCTTTTCAACCTCAATTTTCCATTTCCCACCCAAAGAGTAGGGAACAATTGGTTGATCCAAAGTTTGTTAAAGATTCTTTGATCATGGAACCTATTGTTGATAATCCCCTCGAGATTATTTCTCCTCAATTCAGTAAACTTGTGCCTCAATCCCTCTCATCTTCTCCCTCCACATTTTCTTTAACCAAATCTAATGAAACATTGTCCATCATCCTAGAACATGGACCAAATGCATATTTGCTTGAGCTGCCAATATATTTGCATATTAAATTTAAATTTCTTGTTTAGAGGACTTGTTACTTTATCAGAGGATATTGCAGCCTTCTATGCTACTTACAGTCGGAGGATTCTAGATACTCTCCAGTGGTGATTGATTGTGAACTGCTAACCATCTCTCCTCTGGATTTGTCTTCATGTTCGGCTTTGTTCCCACTCATGAAGTTAAAGCCACAACGCCATTTCAAATCCCAAGGTCAAGTTTTCTCTAACAAGGGGAGTTTGATGGAGAACCACCAATGGAGAACTTTAGATGTTTATTTTATAACTAGGACTTTTGTTTTAGATTGGGATATTTATGGTTATTTTAGAATTTTGGTTAATTTAGGTTTATTTTGTGTACCCATTTGAACATTTGAAACGTTCCACTGATCAAAAATGTTTTTGACTGTGAAATTGATACTCTTATTGATTTTTACAGTAGCCTTTATGATGTTCAGAGCCAGGGCTCCTCCAATTATCCCAAGTAGTCCCTGAGCAAGGAGGGGCACCAGCTCTCTCTATGTCTAAATTCTAATACTTGTCCTACATCACATAGTCGATTTTTTTTATAGATATAGTCACTTAAATTTTTAGCAATAAAAAGGAGACAAATTGTATTGATGAGCTTTCAAAATATTCAGAAGTTGTTAGTTGTACTGAATCTATTCAGTGGCTTGTTGCTATAAGTGAGAGTATCTTCACAAGAATCATCCATAACATTTGGTGAAACTACATCATAAGATTGTTTATTACAAATGGATCTACATTCTGCAAGGAAAAGTCCGGAGAACTGTAAAGGAAAAGATATTTTATACAAAGCGTGCTTAGTTGCAAAGGGTTACACACTTACACTTAAAGAGGCATGGGAGTGATTTTAATATGGTGTATTCTCCTATTGTGAAACATAGCTCCGTTGTTTGTTGCTTGCCATAGCCACTCAATTGGTCTTGGAGCTTTTGTGCTTGATGTATAAAATGCCTTCTTGCACAATAAGCTTGAGGAGACAATCCATATGGCTAATCCCGAGGGGTTAGTTGCTTTCAAGGTAGGGAAGATAATGTTCTCTTGTCGATGAAATCTTTATATGAACAAGCAATCTCTTAGACAGTGATGACTATAATGCTTGTGCATATCATTGCTATACAAGACGGAACCATGATGCTCGTGCATATCACTGATAACTCTAAAATGGTTCTTTCAAACATTATTTGTTGTATGCCAATGACACATTAATAGTTGCCAATAGTGTGTCTGAAATCAACAAAATGAAGTCTCAATTGGTGAGAGTGAAAAGAAGGATTTGGGGCTGCTAAGAGGATTTTGAATACGGAGATTCATAGGATTTTGGATACTTAGATTCATATGAATTTTGAAAAATGTTTTCAACCATTGATAAAACTATCACAAGTGCGCAAAGGTTGCATAATTCAACCACCATTTATCATTGAACTTCTCTTCTTTTACCACTATAAAATATACCATAAATGTTCAATTAATCATCATAAGTGCACCCTCTAGTAATTTTATGGGGCTGAAAGCTCAAAAAATATTTTTCTTGCCTAATATTTAATGTGAAGGTCTATGCACAACGGAGCATACCTTGTGCGAATCCAATAACACTCCAACCCAAGTTATGTAGGTAAACATAAACTGCTCTACAGGAAGCAATAACTCAATTGAAAATGCGCATTTGCATATATCCATCTCAAATATTCCAAATTTGATTTTAAAAAAAAAATATTAAAAAACATTCAGTAGCAATACCAATGACTGCTCGACAACACAGCCACATGAAACTTTTCATGGATTTTAGTACCGCACTAGCATCCCAGCATACCACAAATCAGACCCTTGTGTCTTAATACGTGGTTCTCAGGCTTTGACAGAAACACTTGAAGAATCAGCTTGATCCTTTAATTGGCACAACACAGATCAGAAGAGCCCTCCATTTTCTCCAAAACACTAATCATGTCTGAACCATTCACACATTGGACCCCCTCATGAACCTAGCTAGCTTATATATAAACGGAATTCCACCTTTAACAAATATTTGGGCCAAGTCTAAAACAATCAATAAGCTACTCGGCCCAATCTTCACCTCCTCATCCTTTCCAAGAGAAACCCTAGTCACCTCTTCCACCTTCGCTACTCCAGCTGCAATCCTAGCCACCATTGACAGTAGGACAACATCTCTGAATGAGAACTAAGGGCTTCCACCATTCAACCCTTCACTTGCAATTCACCACTACATTGAGAACACATCTGTCCTCTGCAACCACACCTCATCCTCCTTCACCTTCGACATTCTTCACCACTGCTACCACCTGACACCGTGAGTCCGTGACCAATGATCTTACTGTTTACCTTCATCTTTCTATTAAGCCTAATGATGGGGATCCCATGCCAACTCCCAAAAACCACCCCACATTTATTAAAATAATTGTCAGCCAATAAAGCACACTACTCATTTAGACGCTTACCACATCCTCTACCCAGCCGGCTGAACAAAGACAAACCATCAGAAAACCATTTAGCAACACATGTACATAACTTTACCAATCTGTTTCAATTTTGACTAACCCCAACTATGTCCAACCTCAGACCAAAGGTCTTTCTTTCAACCTGCTAGAGTGAACAAAAGACACTTCGCAAACGAGAGAGAGCGAGCGAGCATATTCCATTGCAAGAGTGTGCCTGCCTAATGCACAGCCCTAAGTACAGATGTCAGTGGCCAATGTGCCTGTGTCAGGCTTGTTTACTTTTCAAAGATTTTCAGTTATTTCAATGTCTGGTAACAGTACAAATGCTCCTCACTGGCTTATCCAATTCCAGCTAGATATCAAATGAGTTCTGATTCATCAGTGAAGTGAAAATTTGACCACCAATGTTTTGAGGTACCATTTGCAATTTTTTCTTCATTTTAATTTTACCATTATGATTTTTATTGTGTAGCATAAATACATAATGTTCAATATAAATTTATCCTTATATTTTGATAAAGAGAACAAAAAAAAACCTAAATCAAACAGAACACATCAGATTAGTTCAGTGCTGTGTTCAGCTCAACTTGTTCACATGGGCAGTACACATAATCGCATATTTCCATCCAACTTAGTTTTGGAAATTTGGTCATGTCTGTTTCTCATCAAGGACAGACCCCAACATGCCACTCAGCAATTGGCCTAAACCCAACCCAGCAATCTGTTGGATTGAGTTCATACACAACCTTACATAATGGAAATATACAAGATCAGAAGTCAGGTATAGGTGGTGACCTAGAACAAGCCCAAGTTGCCCCGTCAACTGCACCCATTCACACAGAAATCACAAAACATGCGTGCACAAAATAGAAAGCTAGAACTTCTGCGGCCGAGCACACATATATATGGGCACATACCTGTCATGTCAATCTTATATGAGATCCCAGCAGCAGTCAATAATTTGGCAATATGTTTGGCAACTTCATTATACTGTGGATTCTGCACGAGGGGGAATACAGTGCATTTGATAGGTGCGATGAGTGGAGGGAAACGGAACACATTCAACTGTTCATCGCCAGATTTACTAGGTCTCCTGTAGAAGGAATGCTCATAGAGACAATATATTATCCGCCCAATACCAAAAGACGGCTCAATCACCGATGGTGTGAAAACCCTTTGATGTTCCTTCTTTTTCTCCTTGGAGATAGTCAACATATTTTTCTTTATGGTGACATCTTTCCCAAGAGTGCAGACATGGAAGTCTACCTCTCCCTTGGATTCCAAAGCAGCCTTCATTTCCATAGCTTCTTTTTCACCCATGGCCTGTATAGAAGCGCAGGAAAATGAAACAAAACCAAACACTTTATGCTAAACAGAACCACCTAGATGCAAGCAAGGGACAATAGTTTCAACAGCTCATTGGCACACCAAAATATTACTCCATATTTTACCTCCAATGCTTCAACCACCATCTTCTGGTTGCCCTTGAATGCAAGGCCCAGCTCCCTTTTTACAGGGACTATAACAAGTTTCTAAAATAATACAAAATAAAAAGCGTTATGAATGCTTAATAACAATATTATGAGTGCACTGTGTGTGTCCCTGCGAGCAAGCGAGTAAGAGAAAGAGAGATAGAGAAAGAGAGAGAGGGGAGAAAGAGAGAGTGTTACCTCTACTTCTCTAGGTTCTGCAAATTTCTCATGTGCTACAAGAGGAACACCAGTTTTTTTCTATTACATAGTAAAAGGCAAAACGACATTAGAAATTCAAGCTTTTACATATTACATGGTAAAAGACAAAAAGCCACTAGAAATTCATTGTGTTGTTTATCCTTTTAAAAAATAAGGATTTTTTTAAGAGATATGAGAAAGAAAAAAAATACACCATGAGGAGATTTCACCTCCCAAAAAAATCACAAAAAAAACCAATACAGACAACAAAAAATGACTAGGTAGATCAAAGCTCTTCAGTGACACTGCTAAAGCACCTGCCGGCTGCTGCTAAAGAGTAAAGCAAGCAAAGAGGACCACCCATCCCAAAGCAAATGAATGGGAAGAGAAGCGTCCCTTAAGATCCTTGAATTCCATTCCAATCATATAGGCCACACTATAGCAAAGCCCAGCCCCATAAACCCTAGTATCTCCTACGACTAAAGTTCATTTTGTTATTTTGACCGAAAGACACTTTTTTTCTATACTAAATGGAATGTAACAAAGTAGGGATCCATAAGTAAACATACAAAATTTTGGAATTAGACACAACCAACACTAAAAGAGAAGACTGCACAACCTCCAAATGTAAGGGAAACACAGAAAGATGAGCAATAATCTCAAAAGTCAGCTTACAAAGGACACAAATATCACATGATAAAGCCTTATTACGTCTCCTCCTCTTGAAACAATCAATGGTATCTATCCAGTTGAGAATCATGCACCAAAAAAACGCCAACTTTAAAAGAAACCATGGCCTTCCAAACAAAAGATTCCAAGACTATGAGTCAGGTCCAGACAAGATATGAATAGACAAATTTACAAAAAAAAATTCCCAGAGCCATTAGACACCAAAGTCTTGTCCAGAGAAAAGAGAACTTGAAATGCTTACATGATTTTGCTGTTAGAAAACGTGTGTGCTTATCAAATAAGTAGTTTTGATAATTTCCAAAACTCTGAAGTTTGTACTTTAATCAGATTTTTTTAGATATTAAGATTGAAAATTTGTTGTCTTCAGACTATTTATAGATGCTCCGTACTCTCAATAGACACAGTAAGTAAATCTGTTGCATACTCTCCAACAGATGCATCATGCCTTCTATAGATGCAAAATACTTACTATAGACACAGTAAATGTATCTGTAACACTCTCCTAAAGACATGTCACACTTTCTATAGACGCGAAATACTTACCATAGACGCACTAAGTAAATCTGTTGCATACCTATAAACACGTCATACTCTCTACAGATGCAAAATACCTTCTGTAGACACAGTTATTGAATCTATTGCACACTTTCTATAGACAATCTATTAATGCATCTATTATCTGAAAACCTTGAAATTAACATGATTCTTATTGCATTTTGATTAATTGTGATTATCTAACCAAGATATGAGGGCGTCCCCATGCCACAAGGCTCCCCGGCCCCCCTTTTCTTTCTAAACTAAGATATGAGTATTGATGGTTATCTCACTCATTTCGCATTGTTACTATGTGAGTGTTATGTTAACAAGTGGGAGTTAATAAGGGCATTACGGTCATTGGTGTGTACTTGGACATATATTATAAACAGAGGGAGAGACCTATAATTGTGATAAGGTCTTCCACTTTACCAAAATATTCAACATGGTATCAGACAAAGATCCGACCTAAACCCTAATTGTCTGACCACTGCTAAATCAAACCCAAAACATCATAATACAATGCAACCTGCTGCTGTAGAAGGGTCATCAGCATCACCAAAGTCCAGAAGCAGGTTCAGCAGTTGCTGAAAAGCTGCAGTCTCCAGAAAAATCCTGGAATCTGCTATTCTCTTCAACACCTAAAGAAAATACCTCATATTTTGCAAAAACTACCCACATAGCAAGCCACAGGATCTGCCTATCTGCCAGCCCTCAAAATTTCACAGCCAGAGGAACCTCCACGCGTCGGCTGAAAGCCAGCAGTGCTGACCTCACGCACCGGCACATGAGACACTTTTTAGCAGCCATTTTCTCCGATTCCCTTCCAAACGTCTTGAATCCTTCCTCACACCATAATACCAAGTTGTTTGTCACCCTTTTTGTTTGAAGATATCACCTTTTTTAGTTGCTCATGCGTGGCACTCCAGGAATGATTGCTTGCTAATGCCTGAAGCTGTTGGTCAATGTTTATAGAGTTCATTGAGGCCTAAAACAGTCGTATCACTGCATTTTTTATTCATTTTTATCTTTTGTCTTCATTGTGTGCTTGTGGTTTGCTCCAATTGTCGAATGTGCATTGAGATGGTGTTCATGAATTTCAGGAGGATGTTGTTCGCTGTGTACTTCTGATTTCCCACTGTATAGAGGCAATTTGGCATTGTTAGAGCTGTGTGGCGGTTTCTTGGGCTGTGTCTAAGCCTCTTGGAGCAGTGGTAGAATTTATACATTGATTTTGTAGGGTTGTGGCAGTGCTCTGTCCAGTTATTGGTGACTCGTTCGTGGTTGAATCAGCAGTTGACTCATTCTTGTTTGGATTGGTTGATCTAGAAGTTCACTTGTGGTTGTTTCGGTTGGTCCAGAAGTTCACTTTTGGAATCCCAAGAGCATTTTGTTTGCTGTGTATTTCTGATTTGCTACTGTATCAAGGTTGTGTGTGTTGGGATGGCATCCTCAAATCCCAAATGTGTGTTTCCATCATCAGGCATTTGTTCAAGTGAACAGCATACTATAACTATCTCGGAGGAAGAGTATTCAAGGTTCCTATAGTATCAAACATCCCAATAAGCATCTCATCACACTGCATTTTTTCTCAAAAGAGTAAATCAACAGTTTGTATGTCATCTGGTATCTCTCCTAGTAGTCCATGGATTATCAACTCTACTGCTACTGACCATATGACAAGTGTAACCAACTTCTTTTCTGCCCTCTAGTATTCTAATAATCTACCTCAAGGTACCCTTGTTGATGAGCCCACAACTATCGCTAAGGGTATAGGAACAATAAATCCTCCTCCCTCCATCCCTCTTTCTTCTATTCTATACACTCCAAAGTCCCCTTTCAAACTCATGTCAATTAGTAAGCTTAAAAAGACACTAAATTATTCTATAACCTCCTTTCCTAATTATGTGATTATTCAAGATCTGAAGACGTGGAAGACAATCGACATAGGACCTGAGGCTCATGGACTCTACTACTTTGGGTCATTCTCTTCTCCCATTGCCTGCACAGTCACTGCTACACCACTTCAAATCCATTGTTGCCTTGGTTATCAGTCCTTGGACAAATTAAAACAGCTAGTTCCTACCTTGAGTTTTGTGCCTAGTCTTAAGTGTGAGTCTTGTCTATTGGCAAAACATCACTGCGTTCCCTTTGCTTCCCGAGTCAACAAACGCGTAGATAGTCCTTCCATGCTCATCCATTCTGATGTTTGGGGTCCTAAATGTGTCACGTCAAAATTGGGGTTTTGTTACTTTGTTAAATTCGTCGATGACTACTCCAAGATACCTAGTTGTATTTAAAGAAAGATCATTTTGAGTTGTTTAATATCTTTTGTGCCTTCTGTTGTCAAATACAGATTTAGTTTGATTTGTCAGTCAAGGTACTTCGTAGTGATAGTGCGAAGGAGTACTTCAATACCCAATTCAATACCTATATGACTAATATGATCCGTTAGTCATATTGTGCCCACACTCCACAACAAAATGGAGTTGTAGAATGGAAAGACACACTTATTCTCAAAGTCACTCGTACCTTATTATCCAATGAATGTCCTCAAAGTTTTTTAGAGTGATGTCAAAGTTTTTTGTAGTTGTAGAATGGAAAAACAGACTTATTCTCGAAGTCACTCATACCCTATTGTACTCGCTGCTTGCTTTCTCATTAATAAAATGTCATCCTTTGTCCTTGGTGGAAAAATCCCGTATTCAATTATCTTCCCAAAGGCTCCTTTGTTCTCCTTTCCTCCTTGTATATTTGGTTGTGTCTTTTGTCCATCAGTTAACGTCGGGAACGGATAAGTTGGATCCTCGCACTATCAAATGTATTTTTTTTTGGGATATCAATGTTATAGCCCTACTTTATATTGATTCTTTGTCTTTGTTTATGTCACCTTTTTTGAGTCTACACCATACTACTCTAATTCCTGGAGTTCTGTTGACTTTTCTGAGTCTCTTCCTCTGCCTAGCCTTCCCAGTACTAACTTATTTCCTTCATCTAGTCTTCCTGCATCTTCATCCAATTTGAGTCCTTCTTGTCGCTTGGATCGTCCTAATATGCAAGTGTACACACAACGACTCAAGGGAGGGGAGCCTCTTGGCCCTCCTCTAGCTTCCACTCCTACACCTCAAGTTCCCTAATCAAATGATCCTATTCCCCAAGTGGCTGATCCTCCTATTGCTGTTTGAAAAGGCAAATACACTTGTACCCAACACCCAATCTCTAATTTTGTTTCTTATGATTTCTTGTCACCCTCATACTAGTGTTTTGTCAATACCCTATCATCTATTGCTCTTCCCAAGTCTAATTCTCGTCACATTTTGGGTAAAGTAATATGATGATAGAAGAGATGCATGCTTTATAGGATAATGACACTTGGGACTTGGTATGTCTTCCTCTTGATAAGTCTGTGATTGGTCATCGATGGGTGTACGTTATGAATGTTAATCCAGATGGTTCATTGGCTTGATAAGGCTCGCCTTGTTGCTAAGGGATATATTCAAGTGTATGGCTTGGACTATTTAGACACATTCTCCCCTATAGCCAAACTTTCCTCAATACTTTTGTTATCTCCATAGCCACCACCTATCACTGGCCTCTACATCAATTAGATGTGAAGAATATTTTCCTACATGTTGCTCTCCAGGAG